>NC_060171.1:34149149-34149791 GCF_021292245.1 Micropterus dolomieu | reverse complement strand
TTTTAAACCTCAGTACCCAGCACACTCGAACACCACATGTGAAAAGCAGCCATAGCAGCTACACAGTCAACAACAGGAACTAATGCTTGAGAAGTGAAGGAGGTGAACAGGGAAAGAGAGCGCCTGGACGAGAGAGAGGACCAGTTCATCATAGTTTCTAATAATGCAGGCAGTGAGAATCCAGACGTTTCATAGAAGAGACAGTGTCTGTCTATCATTGTTTGTGTGAGGCTGTAGTTCACTTAAAATTTTAGTAGCAACTAGCAGTAATTGAATTGGAATATAAAAGTTAATGGTACTCTGAACCATTGCAACTGCACAGCATGTGGCTTTAATCTCAATAATTATGCTATTTATCCTAGTATGACTACTGTATATTCACTGGGAAACTGATTTCAGTATGAAAATGCATGTACATTTGTTGTCAGGCTTTGCCGTGTTTTCAGGCAGGAACAGGTTTTTGGACCCAAACACAGGACATAGAGGCAGAACAGGTACAGTTTCTGAGTATTTATTAAAGCAAACAAAACACTACTGCAGTGTCCAAAATTCAAAGGTAGTCCACAAACAAGGGTAATCCAAAATGAGCAACAAAAATACTAAGTCCATGGAACAGAAAGCAAAGTCCAAAAAAATACAGCA
>NC_060171.1:34139955-34149049 GCF_021292245.1 Micropterus dolomieu | reverse complement strand
GGTCTTCTGCTGCTGTAGCCCATCTGCTTCAAGGTTCGACGTGTTGTGCGTTCAGAGATGGTGTTCTGCACAGCTTGGTTATAACGAATGGATATTTGAGTTACTGTTGCCTTTCTGTCATCTCCAACCAGTCTGCCCATTCTCCTCTGATCTCTGACAGCAAGAAGGCATTTTCACTGGATATTTTCTCTTTTTTTCAGACCATTCTCTGTAAACCCTAGAGATGGTTGTGCATGAAAATCCCAGCAGATCAGCAGTTTCTGAAATACTCAGACCAGCCCGTCTGGCAACAACAACCATGCCACGTTCAAAGTCACTTAAATCCCCTTTCTTCCCCATTCTGATGCTCGATTTGAACTTCAGCAAGTGGTCTGGACCACGTCCACATGCCTAAACGCATTGAGTTGCTGCCATGTGATTGGCTGATTAGCTATTCTTTTAACAAGCAATTGAACAGGTGTACCTAATAAAGTGGCCAGTAAATGAGTATAAGTTCACAGTTCCAAAAAATGAACTAGATCATGTTCATTTCTGCTGAGAGTTTGACTTGGGTGGAGAATCTCTGTGACTGTTGGCTAGTGGTCTTGGCCTTCATTAATGATTTCTGGTGATCATCATTCGCTCAGAATTTCCCAAGACTGGTTGGATGCTTCAACTCGATATGTCTTTTCCAATTGATTGCTTGTTAAGATGCTGCCATAGCGGCGTTACACCAAAATCTGTGACCCATCAGGTTCTGCGACCCAAAACACCAGCATGAACCGGTGCCACAGAACTGCATTGCATGAGTGTGGTTAACTCTCGCAGGAGTTCATGATGGTCATGAGTTGCATGAAAACATTTGTAACAAGTGTTATAATGGGGATGTACGTTTTGTAGTGTGTTTCTGGCTCCTCTGCTGCAGCACTGGGTACAGAAGAAGAAAAGTGGATGAAGCAGAGAAACCCTGGAGGAAAATCTGCTGCAGTCTGCAAGAGTTCAGAAGACTGTTCATTTTTAACACAACAGTGACTCACTACATACTGCAAAATTACCTTACCCTAACCATTCTCAAGTTGATGAAAAAAGGATAATGTATAATGTCTCAAACCTCCCCCCAGAACAGCTTCTGCCTCTTGACTTGGAAAGTGATATTGACAGGACAGTGGCACTGATTGAAAAGGATGGGCAAACCAAACAATCAACCAATAACTTGTGTTTCCTCCTCTGTTAGACTTTGGTTAGTGATATATCCATGTTCCCAGAACTCAGAAATCAATTTGGGGAGTCCAGTTATCATAAAAAACAAAACAACAACAATAACAACTCATCTATAAAGGGTTACAGAACTTTGTATTAGACAGTAGCCAGGAATCCTAAATAGAATCTTGACATTTCTACGTTTGAAGTCCAGGAGGGTTAATCCCATTTCTGATCACTTTTAGCATCTGAAGGTGACAAAGTGTAGGACTCCCCTTTCCATCTTACCTGGTCAGAATTTATTTATTTTCAACCCCCAACTCTTTTTCAGTCGTGAGTCATTATTTCCCATGAGCTCCTGCTGTCCAAAGAACAGAAAATAACTACATGTATAAATCCTTGTTTAGAGATATGACTACTAGATTCGTTAAAGTTGGAGCACCAACTTCATTTGAAGGAAACCAAATGACAACTAAATATACAAATATCGTGCATAACACTGAAGACTTGAGTTATTAGCCAGCATTTAGCTATAAATACATGTCAATATTTTAAGCTAAATGCTGGCTAATAACTCAAGTCTTCAGTGTTACGCACGATATTTGTATATTTAGTTGTTACTGAGATTTCTTTCCTATGGTCACTAGGTGGCAGTGTAACTACACAAGGTGTTAAGTCTATGAATAATAACTTGTTCATCTTACATCGTACAGATATCTGAGTTAAACTATTGTTAAAGGTTAGACTCTCCACCCGTCCAATTCATACTCCAAAAAAATAGGGGGCACCAAATCACTTGTCTGATCACATCTGCTAAATTTTATGGTTTTGAATGGATTAATCTTGTTATGTCTTATTTGAATGTAAACTTTTGATTTTGAAATTGGTTTTGTTTAAATGAAACATTCATGCGAATAAAGCACACTGAACTGAACTGAACTGTCAGGTCATAACTTCTGCTAACTGCCGTGAGTTAGCCATGCAGCTAACTTAGCGGTGCTATTAGCTGACTAAGTCTGGAATGAGCACAGAACTGGAGCAGGCGACTGAACTACTAACTGAACACTAAGCGAACACAGCTGGAGCGAGACCAAACACAGCCTCAGAGACGACAGAGGCCAGTTTGACAACAGACAATACAGTTTAAGGTGATTTACAGCAGCTCTGACCAGGACTTCGGAGACAATGAAGACACGGCGGGTTCAGGCAGGGACAGCAGAGGCATCAAGCAGGAGAGGAGCGAGAGGGAGGCAGGGCATCAGAGAGGCAGTGACCGTGTGTAGAGCCAGAAGATTTTCACTTCTAACTTGCTGAAATAAGGTCTCATTTCCACCATACAAGATTTTTGGAACAGTGGAAAGACTAGGGATGTATGTGTGGATGTATATACAGGATACTGTGTTCAGGGAAACACTCTGATTAGGACTGAGGTTTGTTACCTCTATTAGAGGGCACACTGAGTATGTTCACTGGGGTTGTGCATTTAGCCGCCCGGACTAGGCATTGTCATTTACATTCGCAAGCCTGCATGGACCGTGCTTGGAACCTTCCATACCAATGTTCCATACCAGTGTAGGAAGTAGTGTGCAGGTTGGGGTGGTTGGTGTGGTGCATCTGTCTTTCATGCAGGAGACGAGAGTTGGATCAGCCACAGATAACGCTTCCTTAACCAAGTGTTTTAGTTGCCAACCCCAACCATAGCTTAACCATAGCACATGCACAGATGTTGTAGAAATAAATTGTTGAAAACAAATATTGTTATTGAATGTTACCTGGAGTGTTGGTGAATCGGCCAGTATCAACATTCTGTCTGACTCCTGGTCTAGCTCTCAAGTGTCACAGCACTCTTTTCCCATGGGGATCCGATTCCCCATGTAATATCAGCAGCACTCTCACTAAGTTTGTAATTGATGTGGTAAAATAAAGCTTATATTTGGCGTCAATGAGATGTGGAGAATGAAGAGCATATTTAGACGAGAGGCGATGATCTTGTTAACAGTGTTATTTCTGGTGTTTTCGCTCTTTTCACACCTTGCACCCACACTCTGTTTCTAATCTTATATTTGCTCCTCTTTAATTATGTTCTAGCTATTTTTGTTTTCACATCTTGCTAACCCTTTCTCATGCAGACTCAAACATGTATATATGCTACTTTACCTTGTTTGTACTGTATGGCTTACACTATCATTTCTATCTTCCCCACTTCTTTCACAGGTCCAGAAACAGATTATGATTATGGTAAGGGCTTTTTACAAGAATCTCATTATAGTATTGTGGTTTTGATTCTCAGTGTTGTCAATAAGGAGTTAACTGACTTGAAAAATCATGCATGATTCAGAGTCAGAATTTATTTAGTTTATGTTTCTTTTTAATACAAACCCATGCCACACACCACAGCATTTATAGCCTATGGCAACTGTGGCTCAGGAGGTAGAGCAGGTCTCCCACTAATCAGAAGGTCGGCCGCTCAATCCCTGATTGTCCCAAACTGCATGTTGGGAAAGATACTGAACCCCAAATTGCTCCCAGTGGTGTGTGAGACTGTGTGAATGATTATTTTATCTTTGTGATGTGCAGTTGGAACTATGAATGTGACATGTTAAAGCTCTTTGAGTGGTTGGTCACTGGATGTATAGTGGCTGGTTTGAATGTATCAGTATTGTTTCACTTCATAATTGTATCAATACGCTAAACAGTTAAAGGTGATACAGCTGCTCAACAAATCAAATTGTGCTATAGGGCTCCAAAACACTGAAGATGCAGTTTGTTCTGGCTTTGACAATCTTTGAATAAAACTTTTGTTGATTGTGTTTGTGGACCTAATGACATGGCCACTGAGTGTCTAATAATTATAATATTCTGAATATTCTTTTTATACTTGAGTACATTTTAGAAACAGAAAAGTATGTTACTCTGAATGCATACAGAAGAGGACCACATGTTAAAAATGTATTTAAATGTATTCAACTATTTAAGTTGAGTTTGAAGTCAGAGTCACTTTATTTTTAAGTGAAAATTTCAACTCAAACACATTTTTCACATGTGGCCCTAATTCTTTTCCATTAATGCAATTTTTTTACACTATTTTTGCTTTCAATTTAAGGGTTTTAGTCTGTCTTTCACCACTGAATAATATAATGTAGTCTTAAAGCAGCACTGCAAACCACAACCCTAAAAGACCACAGAGTTATATCACAGGTCCCTGCCTAAACTAGAGAGCAACTGATACAGGTGTTTTTAAGTGAATACTGATATAAATAGTTGAGAATTACATATATCTACTATATTTAGGGGCATTATTTATTTTCATAAGCATAACATACATTTGTTATGAAGATATGTCTGAGTAGAGAGAGTTTACACACACTTAATAGTAATGCTTTATTTTAAAGGTCTGTAATTTCCTTGTTTAATGGAAAGAACTTTGTGTTTTGACACAAACTGTTGCGAAACAAACTTTAGATACTTCCAAATTGCTGGCTAGTCAAAGTAACATAGAAGAGTACAAAATAGCAATGAACAGCAACTCATGAATCCAAACTAAATAAAAGTCAATTCAAATGCTAGTCAAGCATTCACTGCTTTCATTAGTGATTCTGAATCTGCTTGATACTGAAAATATTGAACTTCTAACATATCTGTCAAGCAACTAATGTATTTTATGATCTTTACAAACACAGGATTTATTGCAGGACTGCCGACCTGGATTGTACTTGTATAGATGATATTATGTCCTCGCCGTGTCTATAACAAGTCTAGGTCTAAGCAATGTGTGCATCATTGATTTGAATAGCTCTGTATTTATTCTTGTGTCTTTATTGTTTTGTGCGTGATGACTTTAGACTGTCTCTGCAGAGTTTCCTTGCCGAAGCAGCAGGGCAGTAATCTGTTGTGGTTTTCAAACCCACTCTATATCTTCTTGTGTTTTTCCACCAGTAACCCCGACTGCAGAGACTCACAGACCTGAGGAGGATACTTTTGGGGTGAGTGACTGAAATATTAAACATAATGAGTGTTTAAAGTAGTAGTTTGCACACACAGCATATTGATACTGACTTACAATTTATATGCCTGATACTTACTGATAATATTGACCTTTTGATATATCTGTTAAGCTGCAGTCTCAACGAAAAATGTATTTTATGACAACGGACACAGGATTTATTCTCTTGTCTATTCTAGTCTCTGGTTTTTGCCTTTTCTGCTCTTGAAGCAACCTGGAGAGGCTTCTCTGCTGTCACTTCCTCATAGAGACATGCATTTCATTAATGTCATGTGCAGTGTTCTTAATGCTTGTTTTCCATAGTTACATAGATAGATGATTAACTTGTCACCATCACATTATTGACTGTGAGCAGTGACTCAGGAGTCCTCTGCACCTCTACCTTCTCTCAGACTGAGAGACACTTTTTGGACTGAACGGCTTTATAAATGACTTAGGCCAAAAGCAAAAGATGTTAGGAGAGACACACTCGTGATTTTTATTTATGGTCCTACCTGTTGCAAGCAACTTTTAGCTTTAGATGTTTTCCTGGACCGGTCCTGGGCATGCTGTAAGTATATCAACCAGCCAATTTACATAATGACATTAATCAGCTACAGGTGATAGCTAAATTAAAAGTCACAAACAAAACTCTACTAGTATAGCGGCTTAGCAGAAGAATCGTGCACTCTGAGATAAAAGCATCAAATTTGGTGTACATATAGGTAATGGCATTCCAAAAAAAATGTGGATACTGGGCCATTGCAAATTTTCAATATGGCCGCCATTGCAGCTTGTTACAACATTAGAAATTTGCACTCTGCATGTGTGTTTGTCCGCTACTGTAACGGACACTATTCCATGTTGCAAGAAGATTTGTAGCAAATACATTTTCCACACTTGCCCTTGCCCAGGTGTAAGATTATGAAGTATTTCATTACAAATTATTGTTGTTGAAATTGTTTTTGAGTTTATGGTCAGAACTGATTTAACAGCAGCAAATGATTGTCTGTCTGTTGATGATCATTATATTAAAACAACATTGGAATGTTTAACAGGAAAAGACAGAAATCTGAAAGTTTCATTCAAGAAGTGTTGAGAGCAGAAGGTGTTATTTTAATCCAGCCTTTTCTTCTCCCCCATTCACTCTCAGCCATGTGCTTCTGTCTGCGGAAATCCCCTGGTGGCTGGTGAGCCTGAGAGTTGGTTTGAAATGTAATTGAGTTCATCTTTTCCCTGTAATTGACTGGGAAAAGATAACTGTCGAGGCTGAGCTTTTGAAGGAGCATGGGTGTGTAGGCGTGTGTGTTTCTGTGTTCAAGCTTTACGTTTATGTTACGATAAATATGAATGTCTGTATTTGCCAAAGTGCGCCAATGATACAGATATTATCGTATGAAATGGTAGTGAAAAAAAGTTCAGATACAGAAAAAAGAAGCCCTGCTAGCGACACCCTAGAGGCTGCAATATGTCATTACAACGTATACTAGGAAAAAGCTGGGCAGAACTAATAACATACTGAGGATTCTCACCGGCAGTAGCATCTGCCTCCTGCCTTATCAGAGGCAGAGACTAGAAAGCTGAAATCACCTGTAGTTCTTCCGTCCCTCCAGCTCCATCACTGTACAAGTCAAATGACGGCGCTGGTCCCTGAAGAACAACTGATTTTGCAGCATGAGAACTCTGCTTTCTTTGAGCTGTTTCCCTTTCATCTTTGTAGGTCTCAATAGCAGTAGGCCTGGCAGGGTTTGCCTGTGTGATGCTGGTGGTTCTCTTCCTTCTCATCAACAAGTATGGACGACGCTCCAAGTTTGGCATGAAAGGTAAGAAGCTGTACATATCTTAGTCTATAAAGATTTGTTGTCTGTATTCATGCGCATGGTGTGTGACATTAACAATGGTGTGACAGGAATGGACATATTAAGGTCAGTACTGGGACTCGTGGATGGAACAGCTGGTGAAACTGGTGTGCTTTGCCATTATCTTTGTATTATTCCAATAGACGAAGTGATGAAAAGCATGAAGGGAGAAAGGAAGTGAGTAAGGAAAAAAGGGAGGAAAGGATGTTGGCATGGGAAAATGAGAGACACACAGAACATGGAACGTTGAGCTTAGCAATATCAGTGGTAGGAGGAGCTGTAGGAAAAAAGAATAGAAGGACAGATTGAGAGAGGCAGCAAAGCATCTCTCTTCCCCTTCTTCTTTCTCTCTTGAATTTTTTTAGCAGGGACTGAGTTGTATGTTGAGGTGTCCTTACATCTGTATAAGCTTTCAATATGAAAAAGAGGGAATCAGCTGACCTGAAGTCAGTGTTTCTTGTATCAGCTGAATTTACTGATCGATCATTTGGTTGGTGTGTTATGGAGGAGTTTCTGTTGGTGTGACCTGGGTTTATTGGCGCCTGTTGTATCGGCGCTAAATTCTTCTTACATCTGTGACACTGAAGTTGTTGTTGGGGAGGTTGAAGCAAGAGAGATGTTGTTTGCTGGACAAAAGGCACACACACAGGAGTGTTTGTGCCCCAGAGAAAAGGGGACACTGGAGCTCCACCCCCTTGATGAGCAACCTGCAGGAAAAAGAATCCCTCCTGACAGAGGTGGAGGAGTACAAAGACATGCAAGACGTAGCAGATGACCCAGGTTAATAATTTGGATTCCCTTGTTTGAAAAGAGAGTAAACCAACTCAGGTTGTGTTTAACTATTCACACAAACACAAGATAAGGATAAGTCAACGAACATGTTATAACAATATATTTGCAGGACTGAGGCCAGTCACTTTAAAGGTATTTTGTCGTGCTGTTCTTCTTAATTAGAGTCTTATGAGAGCACATTTCACTGCATGCAAGTATTAATTACAGATCAAATTAAAAATGATTCCCGATTTAACTGTTTTGAAGCGTTCTTTTGCAAAAACAGATACCTCTGTTTCCTTTTATTATCCTTCAATAGTTCTTTTTGAGTGCACTTCAGGGAAAATCAATCAAATGGGTGTTTGTTTATCCATTTAATACCTTTTATCTGTTTTTGCAAATAAATACACAATAGTATCCATTTCAAACTCTTCCATCTTTCTGCCATCTGATCTGCAGTTTCTCATTTCTCCAGTTCACAACAACAGTTATCTCAGAGCGCTTTTCATGAAAGAGCAGGTCTAGACCGTACTCTATGATGTTATTTACAGAAGCCCAACAGTTCCCACTAAGAGCAGCACTAGGCGACAGAGGCAAGGAAAAACTTCCTTTAAGAGGCAGAAACCTCGAGCAGAACTATGGCTCAGGGTGGGCGGCCATCTGCCTCGACCGGTTGGGGGTGAAGGAGAGAGGGAGAGAGAGAGAGAGAGAGAGAGAGAGAGAGAGAGAGAGAGAGGGGGAGAGAGAGAGAGAGAGAGAGAGAGAGAGAGAGAGAGAGAGAGGGAGAAGGCAAGAGAGGAACAGAGAGATGGAAGGAGAGAGAGAGAGAGAGAGGCAGCCTACACAATATACACACAGAGGTACAGACAGTAAAGGTGATGCTGCTATAGACTAAATGAAAAATGGTACAGATATTTATAGTAGTGTTAATGGTAACAGTCGTAATGTTAATGATTATAATAACAATAATAACAATAGGACTAGTAACAATAGTCGTTGCAGCAGAGGGTGTTGAGCAGGAACACGGGGGCAGCAGGTGACCCGCAACCACAGATCCAGACTCCACCTGCAGGAAGTGATAGGAGGAGAGAGGAGAGGGACGAGAAAGCACAAGACTACCAGAAAGGGGAGAAGTTGTGTTAGTAACATGCAATAATGGGATGAGGTTGCATACAGAGGGAGAGAAAGTAGAGGAGAGAGGAGCTCAGTGCATCATGGGAAATCCCCCGGCAGTCTAGGCCTATAGCAGCATAACTAAGGGATGGTTCAGGACTCACCTGAGCCAGCCCTAACTATAAGCTTT
>NC_060171.1:34111038-34139855 GCF_021292245.1 Micropterus dolomieu | reverse complement strand
AGGAGTGGCTTCACAACAACTCCGTGGCTGTTCTTGAATGGCCCAGCCAGAGCCCTGACTTAAACCCAATTGAGCATCTCTGGAGAGACCTGAAAATGGCTGTCCACCAACGTTTACCATCCAACCTGACAGAACTGGAGAGGATCTGCAAGGAGGAATGGCAGAGGATACCCAAATCCAGATGTGAAAAACTTGTTGCATCTTTCCCAAAACGACTCATGGCTGTATTAGATCAAAAGGGTGCTTCTACTAAATACTGAGCAAAGGGTCTGAATACTTATGACCATGTGATATTTCAGTTTTTCTTTATTAATAAATTTGCAAAAATTTCTACATTTCTGTTTTTTTTTCTGTCAAGATGGGGTGCTGAGTGTACATTACTGAGAAATAAAATGAACTTTTTTGATTTTTGGAAAATGGCTGCAATGAAACAAGGAGTGAAAAATTTAAAGGGGTCTGAACACTTTCTGTACCCACTGTACATTAATCTTTTTCTCATACAGTCCTGGTAATGGTGCCTTTTGTCATGCTTCACCATGCTGAAAACTGATGAGTACCCATAAGGTAGTCCCACCCTAAAGCATACCCTGCTTTATCTGCTATTTCTTGTTAATGGGACAAAAATTTACAAAATGAACATCAGACTGACATACTTGAAACTGACGACTGAGTTCATAAACTCATTAGGAAGGTGTTTTCTGAGGTCTTTACTGAAAGTGTTTTTTAACTGAGGTCAGTTAAAAAGTGATCAACTGAGGTGGGAAGCTTATTTTGCCATTATTTCTGATGGAACTGGACTTCTTTTTGAAGTTGGAAAGAATGCAGGCATGATCTACACTCGATTGGTCTTCCTGAAGGACCTTGAAGTGTCTTTAACCTTTAAACTGAATCTTGTGGATTGAAATTGAAATGAGAGAAGCAAATTTGAATGGAGAGAACTGAAAGTGAAAGTATAAAAGGAGTTGAAATTTTAGTGAGGCTCAAGTACAGTTTCAGTTGCAACTGAATTCAGTTCCATAATGTTACATTCAGTTCCAAGCTTGTTCAATTCACTTTCAAACTAGGAAATTCTATTTCAAATTATGCTTTTCAGATTCAGTTTTTCAATTCAAGTAATCAAGTTAAACAATACAAATTTACATTACATTTAGCTGACGCTTTTATCCAAAGTGACTTTAATTGCTATTTATGTCAGAGGTCACACGCCTCTGGAGCAACTAGGGTTTAAATGTCTTGCTCAGGGACACATTGGTGGATGGGTCACAGTGGGGAATTGAACTCGGGTCTCTCACACCAAAGGTATAGTTTTTTTTTTTTAATTATGCTTTTTTAATGCAATTTTTCAAGTTCAACAATTCAAATTCAGATCTAAATTATTCAAATTCAGATTCTACTGACACAGCCCATATTATTTTTCCAAATGTATTTGGTAAAGCAAATTTTTGTTGATTGTAATGAAGGAAAGTATGATCCAGTGTCTTAATAGATGTCATGGTAGGTTTAGGTCTTTGTATGGGGAATTATTAAGCCTGATAAAAAGATCAAAGCAACACCTTTAATGGTAATACTTAAAGTAGCTTTGGCCTACGTATATATATATATATATATATATATATATATATATATATATATATATATATATATATATATATATATATATATATATATATATATATATATAATCCTTATTTGTAGAGCACTTTTCAAAAACAAGTTACAAAGTGCTTTAACAAGTGTAAAGAATAATACAAAAAAAACAAGATAAGAGCATGAAAAATTAATATAAAATTAGTAAATAAGGATTATATATACGTATGTCTGATGATACGAAAATGAGAATAGGCCTTCATCCATTGATGACCATCTGGACTCACCAGCTCTTCATCACTAAATGAACGTCATCAGACTTAATTACTTGGTCCATTTGAGTGGTTTTAACTGTGAATGGATAATTTCAAAATGTGTCCACTTGACTGATTATCTGCTCAGATAATGTCAGCTTATTGGACAATATCTAGTCAACTGTCACTATGCATTCATATGACTAGCTAACATATCAAATACTAAGAAGTCAGGCATTAAATTAACATGTATTTAGATACATAGATATTTACATGACTCTACGTCTTAGTTTGGTAGGTAACAAACTCAGTCTGCTCTCAGTTTCAGTTGGCAGTGAATGATGTCATAGGTGATTAAATGTTAATGTTTCTGATTCAGTGACCACTGAGACACTGATGAGTTAATGACCTGTAACACATCTCCAAAGCAGCACATTATAGTAATTGTGAAATGTGGCTTGAAAGTAGCCCTTTCACAGAGTAATCATAGCATGGTAAATTGTAACACACTACATAAATCATTAGTCTTGATAGCCTGTTCAACATGTAAGCCTTTTGTGTGGGTTAATTTCCTTTAAACTCAGGCCAGACATCATAAGCCTGCCTCTCCGTATGTGATTTAGTTTTATATGTTTTATTTCAGCTCTTGCGATGCTTTCATTTGTTTGAGCAATGACTGTTGGCAAGTTGGTGGCAATGCATGGGCACACTATATGTTCTAAGTTAAGTTATAGATAAACAACATGCAGGACTTGGAAATGCATGCTATGTGGAAGTGTATGGTTGTAGTTATGACACAGATTGTGTGTAATTAGGGCCCGAGCACGAACCTTGCGAGGTCCCTATTGAAACTGAAGGGAATTTTTTTTTTTCTTTCTTTCTTTCTTTTTTTCTGCAAAGTAACCTCAATTTTAGGGGCCTAAACATCCTCAAAAACTCACCAAACTTTGCACATAATTTAGGTGGGGTGAAAAATTTTATGGATTTTGTGCATGGGCGTAGCAAAAAGGTTTGCTAGCGCTCCCTACAGAGCAGTCCCCGGAAAAACTTTCATATACATGTACAAAATTTTTTTGGTACCTGTATCATGTCCAGACGTACAAAAAAGCCTCTTGGAGTGATGCCCGACACCCAACAGGAAGTCGGCCATTTTGGATTTAATGGTCGTTTTTGGTGATTTCTGCACTTTGTACTTTAACAAACTCCTCCTAGGGAATTAGTCCCATCGGCTTCAAATTTTTGCTGTGCAGTCTAAACCCATTGAAAATTAAAAGTTGTAGAAATGGTTATTATCAGTCGACCAGCTTGCCTGTGGCATGTTGTAAAAAATCCATGATTAGCCGTGATACAGGAAGTTGTCATAACTTCAGTATCCATGCTCACATCTGCACTAAATTTTACATGTATAATAACCCTGAATACACCCACATGTCAATATTCACTTAAAGTTACAGTGCCACCTGCTGACAACAGGAAATGACACATTTTATGCTGTAATGTACTACTCCTAGCAGGTTGGACATATCAACTTCAAAACTGTCCCAGAAAAACGCATTTATGAAACCATGTTGTAAAACTCGTGAGTTTGCAGTTTACCGCGTTGCGGTGGCGTGGCAGCAAATTTAAACACTTCACCATGACACAGATAGTTGACTGTACATGAAACTGTAACTTGACTGTACATGATCAAATCTGTACCAAATTTTACACATTTGAGAGGAGTCCCGCCCTGAACACATGTACAAGACAACACTCCCCCATAGTCATAGTGCCACCTACTGGTAACAGGAAGTGGCCTTCAACGAAGCAGCCCCGCGGCGTGTTTTACCTACATGTACGAAATTTCTGTAGCACATGTGTCATGTCCTGATGTACAAAAAAGCTTGTTGGAGCGATGCCCTAAACCCAACAGGAAGTTGGCTATTTTGAATTCATTTTTTACACACTCTATACTTTAATGAACTCCTCCTAGAGAATTTGTCTGACCGACGTCAGATTTTCCCTGTCTACTCTAAAGCCATTGACAATTAAAAGTTGTACAAACGGTGAGTTTTCATGGAACGACGTGGCCGTGGCATTCAAAGTCGATGATTCGCCATGAAACAGGAAGTTGTTGTACCTTGAAAGTACTGCTCAGATCTGTACCAAACTTGACATGTTTCATAAGAGTCCCAGACTGAACAGCTCTACAAACCAATATTCACTCAGTCATAGCACCACCCGCTGGCAACAGGAAGTGACCTTAAATGAAGCAACCCCCGTCTATGACACATGTATCATGTCCAGACGTACCAAAAAGCCTCTTGGAGCGATGCCCTAAACCCAACAGGAAGTCGGCCATTTTGAATTTTATAGTAATTTTTGGATGATTTACATACTCCATACTTTAACATACTCCTGCTAGAGTATTAGTCAGTCCGACTTCAGATTCTCACTTTCTAGTCTAATCCCACTGACGATTAAAAGTTACAAACACTTGCTGCTGTAATGTTGAAATTTCTCACCTGTGAGACAAATAAAGGCTGGTCTTATCTTAAATATAGATATTTTTATAATCATGCTGCTTTGGAGATCCTGTTTCTATTAAAGATAGATTGTAATTAAAGAAGTGAAATAAATACTCAAGACGAGATACAACAAAGTAACAAATGAGGAGAGGACAAGAAACTGCTCCTCTACATGAAATACAGCAGATGAATGAAGGTATTTATCCGTACATGTTCCCTTAAGGAAGACTCTTCATTACCATTTAAATGGGACCATCAAACATATACATAATTACACTCTTAGCTTCTTTCCTTTCCTAATGTAGATTAAAATATTGCTTTGTTACACTTTGGCAATGTAGCCCCTTTATTCACGTCACATACACACACACACACACACACGTTCAGTATCTCCCCAGACAGAGTGCTCACTGGTTAATGCCCTCAGTTGTGAAAGCCTATGGGATAAGGAACTGGCTCATTACAATTAGAATAACGAGTTATCATCTTTCTTCATGACTGGCTCATGAGAACATTAGCAGAGTTCAGAGAGAGAAAATATGGAAGCATTTTGCTTTCTTTCTGTCACATACCAGAGGGCCATGGCTCAGGAGGTAGAGCCGGTCGTCCACTAATCAGAAGGTCGATGGTTGGATCCAAGGCTCCTTCAGTCTGCATGTGGAAGTGTCCTCGGGCAAGATACTGAATCCCAAATTGCTCCCCTGAGTGTGTGTGAATGGGATTAGTTTAGTTTCTGTTCCAGATGAGCAGCTGGCACCTTGCATGGCAGCCTCTGCCATCAGTGTATGAATGTGTGTGAATGTGACATCTAGTGTAAAGCACTTTGAGTGAGAAGACTAGAAAGGCAATGTCCTAAGATAGACCATTTACCATTAAGAGAAATCCCACAGAGAAATAGGCCTCTTGTTAATAACTTATGTAAATGAAAGGCAGCAAACACTTGACAGAATTTCTTGGCTTGGATCCCAGTCTGTCCAGTGGAAACCTCTGGGACAGACGCCTGCTGCAAAACAAATTACACAGTGTTCCTTCATTTTTGTAATTGTACTCAGTTAATATCATCCTCAGACGTTATGGGAAGTATTTCTGTTTGTCATGTGTTCAAACACTGGATCCAGACTGGGAGCATTTTGTTGTATATTTGGAGGATCTTGTACTTTTTCTTGGAAACTTTAGCATGAACGTGGTACTAAAGGACAAAGTCAGTGGTCGTCAAAACCATTACAATTAGTTGTCCTCCTCTGTGGATCAAGAATACCAATACGAATTTAAATTGATAGTACATTTTTTAATAGACAAGTGAAATAATATTTAATTTTAATGTGCCACATTCACTATCGTTTATAACCTACTTTTCAACTCTTGTCCATAGATGGGCTTTTATAAAAATAGACATGCAGTATAACAAGAAAAGGCCCACATAACAAAACAAAACAATGGATGATACAAACAGCAAGGCAAAAGTAGGTAACATCTTAACACTGCATTTGCTTTTGTTGACTTTTTTAACATGAGGCTAGCAGTTAGCCTGGAGGTTTGCTCTCAAAGCAACAACATGTAAGATTTGATGTGACTGTTTTAGTAATTCACCGCTGTTGTAAATAAGGACAGGTACACATGCATTTGTTGTGTGCGACAACAGAAGACAGCAACATTACCTACTAGTCGAACAGAAAGTCCAGCTTGGCATCCGTCTTGCAGCCTCTTGCTTGACTCTGTTATTCTCTTCTTGGCTTCCTCCGTCAACGACCTCTTCCGTCTCTTCACCTCTGCCATTAGCAAACGTTATGGCCATAGAGGCTCTGGCTTCGGCTCGACACTAGCGCTTCTTGGGTGGCAAGCTAGCCAACAGAACTAGACAGCAAGAGCACTTACAGTAACATAACCGATGTCCGAGTATGTTATCTTGAAAGTTTGCTAACATTAACTCGAGATTTATATCTTGCGGCTAAACCTTCTGTCTCTTCGCAGCCTTTGCCATGATATCTATACTGACAGTACCGAGCTAGTTTCTTCCAAAGAACGTATATTGTACATTATATTCTTGTTGCAGCTTGCTTGCTAAAGAGTCGTGTTGGTGCCATAAAGCATTACACCCTTGTTGTAATAAATGTCCTGCCTGTCCTTCAAAACTCTTTTGCTAAAAGCAACGGCACTTCTAATTTTTTCATCTCTGCATGCAAGCTCATGCCCTCAGAATAATGTGAAAGCAGTTATAATCACATATCACAATTTCATATACGGGCTTATAACAACATTAATATCATTGTGGTTTGATCCATTTGATTTTTGAATTGAGACAGCAGTGAATTTATTCTACACATGCCATATGCAAATTCTGTCGATGCTCCATTATAAATATAAAGCTGCTGAAAAAATGTTGAGGGGTTTGAGATTTTCTATGACAGCACTCCTTTAGACTGACATGGAAGCAGTGGAGGTTGGCTGGAAGTAAACAGAAGTGCTTTATGGTGGATTTTGATTTGTTCCTCTCAGGACCCTGGGATAAATTAAACTGACAAAATGCACAGAACAGGCCTCCGGACACTAACATATTTGCATAAATGAATGTAAGAACATCTCTTTATGTTGTAGCAGCTGCTTGTGGAAGTGGGAATCAGTTCATAGCATTTACATTTGTTCTATTAGAGCTTAAATTTGTGAACAATGTGTTTAAGAATTGAAATTGTTTTGATGTGAAGAGATTTGCTCTCACTCGCATGTATGAGCTGAAAAAAAAGAAGCAGCTTGTGCTGCATCCGTTGAGAATCATCCTGGTGATTGTTTACATTGTGTTATGTCCCAGCTCACTAGGGGAAAGGGGACGTATGCCAGATGTACTTAGTATGGTGGAAAAGCTATTTATTTACAAAGGCGTGAGTTTACAAGGTTTAACAACTAAAGTTGGGCAAGTGGGTGCCGCGAAAACATAAACACAAGATAACAAAAAGATCCCTCCGAAGCCGGGATTACTAACTAACTCAAAAAAACCAAATGAAAACAAAACCTCTCTGTTTAGGGTGTCTCAAAAACAAAACACAGGGAGCGCAGCACCCCTAAACCTGATGAGCTAAACAAAGGGAAATCCTAAACATGTAGAGTGGGTGTCAGTATTTACTCTAAATCCTAGCCCAACTCTACAGACACACGGTTAAACACAACTCACTCAAGTGCGTCTCTTAACAAAAATAAACACTTAGTGACTCTCAGGAATGAAATAAACTGCTGCAACAGGGTTACAAAGTCAAAACTTGGGTTAATGTCTGCGACTTTGCTGCAGGGGAATAAAGACAAGCATGATTGAGTTTACTTTCTATTGTGATTCAAGCCAGAAATCTTGGTGTAGTCATGGACTCAGACCTGAATTTGAGGAGCCAGATTAAGACAATTACAAAGTCAGCCTACTATCACCTGAAGAATATATCAAGGATTAAACGACTTATGTCTCAGCAGGACCTGGAAAAACTTATCCATGCATTTATCTTCAGTCGACTTGACTACTGTAACAGTGTCCTTACAGGGCTCCCTAAGAAATCCATCAGACAGCTGCAGCTGATTCAGAACGCTGCTGCTCGAGTCCTCACTAAGACCAAAAAAGTGGATCACATCACTCCAGTTCTGAGGTCTTTACACTGGCTTCCTGTATGTCAAAGAATTGATTTCAAAATCCTGCTGTTAGTTTATAAAGCACTGAATGGTTTAGGGCCAAAATACATTTCTGATCTTCTGCTTCGTTATGAACCATCCAGACCTCTCAGGTCGTCTGGGGCAGGTCTGCTTTCTGACCCCAGAGTCAAATCTAAATGAGGAGAAGCAGCGTTCAGTTATTATGCTCCGTATATTTGGAACAAACTCCCAGATAACTGCAGGTCTGCTGAAACTGTCAGTTCTTTTAAATTAAGACTGAAGACTTTTCTTTTTACCATTGCTTTTAATTAAATATTTACAGGGTGAGAAATGAGTAGGTAATTGAAAAGATAATGAGAGTGAGATTGAACAGAGTGAAGGAAGGTCTTAAATCTCGCGCCTGAGTGATTTGCAGGAACCTCTGTCCACCTGTAAACACGCAAGTGGGTATAACTGGATCAAAGCGGCCTGTGGACAGACATGTCCTGGTTTCTCTGTAGTGTCCGAGGGTTTTTGGAGTTTCAGTGGACCCAAAGATTGCTGTGGACCTGAGTACAGACTAGCTAGAGAGAGTAGATTAAGTGTACTTCTCTGTTTATTCTCTTTTCAAAATACCGTAAAACTTCAATTAATAGCCGAGTCCCAAACAGCCGCCTGCCTCCTTTACTGGTCTGGTTTGGGAACACATTTTGACAAATAAACGCCTGCCTCAATTAAACGCCTGGTCTGTTTTTTAAAGAAGGTCTTTGGATGTATAAAACCTCTTAAACCGCGCGGGGTCGCCGCTTTACCTGCTTCTAAGCTACTTAGATCCATAATTCAAATAGGCTATTAATGTTTAAAGGTATGATCAATATGTCAATATCGACATGCTGAACATCGTTAGACCATTTACATACTCCACAATACCACTGTTAAGTTCATTTAACGGAAACAACAAGACCCAAAGTCTAATTCTTCTAAGTCCCAAATAAGGGCAGGGTCAATTCAGTGATTTTAGCAAATAAAAGCCGAGCTATTATTACGTGAATTAAGTTTTACGGTAATTGTAACTCAATTATTTGCTTAACCCCTCAGCCTGTTTTTATTTCCCATTTAAATCTTTTAACCCTGATTGTACACTGCACTGTAACTTTTACTGTCCTGTTTTACCCTGTTTGTTAGGGGTCCAAGCCCGAAGGGTTCCCAGTACCAGCAGCTGGGAACCCTATTGTTTATTTTTATTCTTCCGTGCATAAAACTCATACTGCGGCCTAGACGGTAACTGCTAGGGACGCGAAACTCCTAGGATAGGTCCAGTTCACTGCACGTAACTCAGGCGCAAAAATCCGCACACTTCTACCTCTAGGGAGCGCTATAAGCAAGGTCAACGCGTTTGGGCTTGGAACTCTCTTGTTGGCGGATATCAAAAACCTTATATCTACGAGTTCGGGGGATCGAGCTGAATCTCGTGGTATAGGCCCCGCCCATTTCTGCCTAGAATTTTTTTTTCGCTACAACCTTTTTTAATGAACTTCTCCGAAGCCGCAAGTACGATTGACACCAAACTTGGCACGGATAATCTCTGGACCAAGCTGATGAAAGTTTGTAGAGGAAATTTTGATCCGACTAAAAATATCGCAATTATATGCTAGCAAATGTTTGCGAAAAACGCTACTAACACGAATTGATGTCATTTCTTCGCTTTGGAATGGCCAATGGACACCAAATTTGGAGCATTAATGTGGGACGCCCCCCTGAGGGCCTGTGCAAAATTTGGTGCAACTCGCCCCTAGGTGGTGCTGTTTAATCAAAAAAAAGTGTGTTCCTCTATCACCACAAGTCACATTGACATGAAAACAGTACCGAATTGTTCTGCATGCTCCCCTTACTACAGGCACCAAAGTTCACCCAAATATGCCCATAGGTGGCGCTGTTATTGCAGATTAACAATCCCATTGACTTACATGCATTTTATATCTCCATACCCACAAGTTTACACCAAATTTGGGTCAATTACTTCCCATGGGGCCCTGATGACATTTTCATTTTGCAAAATTGCGAAAACTGGAAAACCTATTTTAATTAACTCCTCCGAAGCCGCAAGTCCGATCGGCACGAAACTTGGCACGGACAATCTCTAGACCGAGCCGAACAAAGTTTGTAGAGGGAATTTTGATCCGACAAAAAATGTTGCAATTGCTACCTAAAAAATATTTGCGAAAATGCTTTAAACAGCAAGTATAACATATCTCAGGCTTGGAAAGGCCGATCAACACAAAACTTGAGGACCTTATGTGGCAAAATTTGCTACAGTTAGCCCCTAGTTGGCGCTATTCAAAAAAATCCCATTGACTTACATGCATTTTATATCTCCACAATCAACTGATACCAAATTTGGGGGAACTGTTCCCCATAGGGCCCTGATCACACATGACAATTTTGGTGCAGTTTGGCCAAGAGGTGGGAAGAGGACCCCGCTTAAAAATGCTTGCAGTTCTAGTTATTATTATTATTATTATTATTATTATTTTTTAATCCTGTTTTTATTTTCTATTTCACCAAAATTATATTTTAATGCATATTTTTTCAATTTCCTATTTCCTTCTATGTTGCTTTTATGTTTAATGTAAGGCACTTTGAATTGCCTTGTTGAAATGTGCTTTACAAATAAACTTGCCTTGTGATAGTTACTGTAACACTTCTTGTGAGAAGGATCAGGGTCCAGCCTGGACAGCCCTTCCTTCCTTTGATGTGTAGAGGCAGAAACTTGTTTTGAGATCTCTCTCTCTCTCTCTCTCTCTCTCTCTCTCTCTCTCTCTCTCTCTCTCTCTCTCTCTCTCTCTCTCTCTCTCTTTCACACATTGCCATGAATGTTTAGGTTGCAATGTTGCCAGAGCACAAATTCACATATAAACAATAAAAAATATATAATTAATTAATAATCTGATAATTTACAACAATGGTTTTCCGTTTGTTGCATGAATGACAAATACATTTAGCTGCAATGATATGGCAGTAAGTAGGAGAGTTTCTGTGTGTCTGATTTAGCTCTCTCTCGCACACACACACACACTGTTTGGAGCAGGTTTTTAGTCTTTCTTCTATTGCTACTGTGGAATGAAGTTAGTTCAATATAAAAAAAAGTAGCTTAGATGTACCTAAGCTACTTTTGCCACATTGCTGTAGCTAGCTTGCTACATTTCACTGGGGGGTAGCTTCTGTGTAGTGAAGCTTCATTTATTGTAGAGTAGGTAGTAGCTTAGCTCACTACATTTTCCAAGTAGCTTGCCCAACACTGGGTGAGGGATTCCCCAGAAGGTAAAAGTAAACATTACCGCAGTCGAGCGACGGCAGGGAGAATGATAGAAATGCGGCAGTGGATGCTGTAACGTTATATGGATCAGATATGCCCAACACTTTGTGTTCATATATTTCTTTCTCTTAAGTTGAAAGGTGATCCAAATAAAATTTGATTGCTTTTGCAGCATCTCTACGGGGGAGTGCGTGCGAGTGTGAGCCGCTATGTTCGTCCATTGTTTTGCCCTCCAGGTCACCGCACATGTCACGTGTCTGAAAACTATGAATAGGCTTTATAGGTAGTAACCAAGGCAACAGCTTCTGTGCACTACTGAATCTCTGCAACTGTATTTTTGTTATAGAGTAGCCAGCCATTTGTGCTGTTAGAGGTACACAGAGGAGAGAAGAGGGTTCCTTGGCTTGACTTAGCTCTACAGTGATTGCAGGTTGACTCAACATTCTGTGTCTATAACGATTTATACAATAACCAGGATTCTCAATCAGCTTTTTTTTTCTAGAACAATCCATACATGCAGGTGAGAGCTAATGCTTTCACATCAAAACATTTTCTATTCTTTCACATATTGTTCATAAATTTAAGTTGTAATAGAACAAGCGATTAATGCTATGAATTAATTGCACCGTTTTTTAATCTGGTCCAAAATTTCCTAATCTGAAATGAAAAAATGGAAAAAAACAGGGCCAATTTGAAATTTAAAAAGCATATTAAAGCATTTTCTCACATTAAATAGATTTTATAGAAAAAGGTTCAAAATATATATATTTTTTGCAAGTAATTTTTTTTGATAAGGAACCGCCTATCTAGGTTTGACATTAACACTAACTCTTCAACATTATAACAACAGTTACTACACTGACAGTTCAGTTATATGTAGGATGTGTCCAAATGTCTCTACCCAGCAGCTTTCATCTGACAATTTAGCCTCTGGGGGCCACGGCCAATGTTTCAGGCAAGCGGGAAGCTTCTGGTCTGAAACGCGAATCCAATTCGAAAGTCCTATAAACCTGCATTCTATTGAAAGGCCAGCAGGGGGCGACTCTTCTGGTTGCAAAAAGAAGTCCGGTTCCATTTGAAATAATGGTAAAATGACCCTACTTCTCAGCTGAACAATTACCTCAGTAAACACTTTCCTGATGTGTTTATGGTCTCAATCGCTAGTTTCATGTCTTCTTTAATACAACATGATGTTCATATAGTAAATTATGGTCCCATTAAGAGGAAAACAGACCAGAAGAGAGTATGCTTCAGGGCGGGATTATCTATGCTTGATACGTTGTTACCATGGCGACCTGTCAATCAGGCTAGAGTGACTCGTACCCACGGTACTGTGTAAATTTAACCAGCGCCGTTGAAAAAGCATATTAGGAGTTGGCTGTTCACTTTCTCTGGGGAGTACATTTACTTTCAAGACAAAATTATCACACAGAATAAGTGCCAGGCAACAGTGGTCTGGCTACAGTATCTAAGAAGTGTGGAATAGGTCCGGTAATGTCCATTATTGAGTATTTAGTTGAAAATTTGCCGACTGATAATAGCTGCCAACAATAATGATCCACTCAGGTGGAAAATTGTCCATGTTGCAAAACACAAAATTTTGTAGGCTAGCCTACATATTAATAGAACATAGGTCATGGTTTTGGAAACTTAATATAATTATTGTCCTCACATGGCTACAGATCCTATCAACAGCCAATAGTTTCCTTATCATTTAACTTGTTTTGTCTACTTGAGTTAAACTGGTCGATCACTAACCTCAGCATACCATGTTTGATGCACATTGTGTTGTTGATGTATTGTATAGCAACTTATTACACATATATCATATCGAGACGCAGTCATTCCTGTACCTTAACTAAAATTATGTCATGTTAACGATTAGAAAGTGTCACCAGCCTTACAAGAAGATCTATACAATTTACATGTAAATCAAATTCTACATGTTCTGTCATGTTCAGCCAGCAAGCTGAACATGGGAGTTTTGGGCACAAATGCAAACTCACAAGAAGGAACTAAAATTGAGTGAGATTTATTCACAAACTGGGTTAAACTTACAACAAAACCCAAAAAAGACATAGTTCAATCCAAGAAACACTGGAAAACACTGGTAGACAGCCACGAAACATGAAAATGAAACATGAAGGGTATTCCAACCTCAACTCTGGAGCACACATACAGAACAATGAGCAAGGAGTGAAAGACAGAGAACCACTTAAATACACAGGTAAGGGAGAAACAAACCACACACAGGTGAGATCAACACAGAAAGTAAAATGAGTCAATGACACATGAGGCAGAACCAAACTACAAAGTAAAACTTAATGAATAAGCAAATGACAAAAGGAATACACACTTAAGAGACAAGAAAACACAGAGGCAGCAAAATGAACACAACAAAACCACAAAATAAAACCAAAAACTACAATAAACCCAAAACCCTGACATATTCAAAGTAACCAAAGTCTTGATAAATCAGCCACCATTTCTATTTACACCAGCAAATAACTCTATCAAGGCATGTGCTGCCGGTGGTGAAAACTAGAGTGGATTAAAATGCTAAAAAGCACCATTTTGACAGCATAAGGTGAGAAGTGCCAAAAACATTCTCAATGGTTCATTCACTTTCTGTCACCATCACGCTTACAAAGTATGAAACACCAATTACAGTGTCATTCGCGTTTTATAGAAGCAAGACAACTAAATGAGTTGGGCAGAGAGAAAGACTGACCAGAAAACGGGAGGAAATAAAATCAAAGCATAACTAAAAATGTAATTTCTGACATCCCTTCTCGGACTGGATGCTCAGCCACTTTCAGTATTCAGAAAGCATTCAGGGAAACTACCCATACTCCATCATGCAACACCAACATCTGCTCTTAAACACATTGCCTTCTGCAAGTGGATGCATATAGTGGTCTAAATCCTCAATACTCCAAAATGCCAGATGCTCAAGATGCTTAAGGGAGACTTGAAAACAATTAAAGAATTCATTAAGTCAAAAGATACAAAAACATCAAAGAGTGAGGGGAGAAGTGAGGCTATAAGGACAAGAATTTGGATGTTCAAAAGAATTGTTCCATTTATGTTGTGCATGATATGAGAAATTGGCTTGCCAACTTTTACAAATACTATCATCATCTTTAGAATTAAAGCTGCATGAGACAAGGCCTCAGTTAAAAATGCATCCATCCTTTGACTTGGAAGGCTTTCATCTGAAGGGAGCACACCAACCCTTTTTGCCCAAATCAGGAACAATCACTACTACCAAATGTTTTCCTCAGAAGAATCAACACATTTTACTCCATTAAACACACTCTAGTTAAATATTTCCATATATCTTTGTATGTCGATACTGCTTAGCCACATTGCTAACTATTAGCAAAGAGTTTAGCCCACAAGCTAAACAAAGTTGGCCATATTTGTGACTTGTCTTGTTTTGGATTGAAGTCCAATTTTAATCTATGTTTTGGCACTGGCATTATATGTATAAGTGATTACTGTTACTCTCAAAATGCATTTAAATGCATAGATATGTACTATTGTTTTCTTTCTGTTCTTTTTATCTCTCTTTCCCTAACCTTCAGATCAATATTTCCAATTGTCGCCTTGTGATTACACAAGTATTACCCGTGCTGTGCTGAAAAATGAAAACTCTCACTCATCAAACATTCACTGCACTTCCTCTCTCTCGTTAGTGGCCTGGCCGGGAGGGAGAGCGAGGGATGAGGGGGTGAAGGAGAAGAGAAATGATGCAGAGACAGGAAAGAGTGGATTGAATGAGAAATGCAATGGATTTTGAGAAAAGCAAGGTTTGCTGTCAAAGGGTCCTTAAGCAACACAGCAAAAGCCCTGCAGCACTGGTTCACTGACTCCTAAAGATTCAGCTAAATTATCTGAATGGAAAATGGAAAAGTGAAGGTATAGATAGAAAAAGAGGAGGCTATATTCCTCTCATTATTTAATGTGGAATTATTTATAGAGCATTTATCAAAGTTATAAAGTGTTTTCAAAGTCAAGATAAAATTGTAAACTGTGGTAACTAAAGAAGCAAAGAGCAAATTCAGAAAGAAAAAATGAATGAAAAACAGAATGACTAACAAAACAGATTCAACTGTAGGAAAACAACAATCAAGTGAGTTTATTGAAAAATTTTTATTGAGTGCCAGCTTTAAAGCTTCATCACACAGTAGCACAATGCAAAATCCACATAGAGACGTAAATAATTGTAGGATGCATGGGGCAGCAGGAAGCCCGCAACTACAGATCCAGACCCCACAGCTCCAGCCAGAAACGCCTGCAGAAAGTGAAAGTAGGAGAGAGGAGAGGGACAAGAAAGCACAAATCTACAGGAGAGGGAAGAAGTGGAATTAGTAGCATGTATTAATGGGATAAGAATACATATAAAAGGAGAGGGAGAGAGGAGCACATTGCACACCTACTGTAAGGCTTGTGGATAAATTAATGAAATAAAAAAGAACAAACTCACAGACAACTTCACATAATATTTATTCTCATTAAACGAGTCCATGAGCCCTCAGGATCAGTGTGGAAACATTCAGTATGTTTCTCCACTCATTCTCCTTTAATGGATCTACTTGTATACAAGTTATGTCACCGTCACGCCTCCACAGATCACAGAACATTTTAGAAAAACTGACTGCATTTTATCATCTTTGAAATACCAGTCAGAAACAAAACATAATTTGTTCCAATGTATTAACAGTGTTTGTAAAACTATGACGCAAGCATTATTATACATGCTGGAAACCCTGTGTATTATAATATCTAGGAGGATAAGGTGGACAGATATCTCATATTTTTTGTTATGAATTTCACTTTGCCATTACTCATCCCACTAATGCATATCTGTCACTATTTATCTCGTTATTTCTTTAAAAAACATCTGCACAAGTGTTCCTGTCTCAGTTGAGCGAAAAAGGCTTTTTGGGGAAAGAAAATGTAATCAAAATTTGGCATTTCCATTCTGCCTTTCCAATTCAATACACCATGACTCATATAAAAAGACTTGGATTGAAACACATAAGCACTCTCTCTCTCTCTCTCTCTCTCAGTTCACTTCAGTGTGCTTTTAATTGTGATAAATATTTAATTTATACAAGTTTACATTTGAATATGACATAAGATTTATCCAATCAAAACCATTAAATTTAGCAGTTAGAAATTACATAAACAAAAATAACAAAGGTACAATGTAAACTACAAAAAAATTGAACAAGATTTAACCTGCCATCCAGTGAATGTTAAGGGACAGTTGACCAAGTCCCTCGCTGTCCCTCAGGTTGTCCTTCTCCCAGGATTATTCTTAATTTATTATTCTTAAATTATCTTCATGTTCTTTAAAATCTGGAATTAATAGATGGAATTTTCTAAATATTGCTCTCTTATCCTTCTATATTTATCATATTGCAGGAGAAAATGAGTCTCTGTCTTCACCTCACCTGTCCTACAGTGCTCATAGACTGTGTATTCTTTAGGTAATTCTGACATTTTATGTCTCTCTTTTTCAATTGCAAAGGTGTGGTCACTGAGTCTGTACTTGGTAAGAAGCTGCCTCTGCTTGATATCTCCGACAGTAGAAAGATATCCAGCCATTTCATAATCCCTGTTTAGGGCCAGATAACATTATAGTTTGTTGGTTTTTGTCTCTTCCTCCTTTTGCTTTGAGTGATCATTTAGTTTACTCTAATTGGTGTTTGTAAAGCAGTGCTGGCTTGAGAAAGGTGTGCGTGACATATTGCAGGATTTGTTAGTCCCAGGGACTCTTTTCCAGGTTCAGCTCGTGTTTTTTAAGAGCCTTGAATTGGAGGGAGTCTTGGTGACTTGATCTGAGGTGCATCAGGAAGTTTAGCGCTCTTTATGGGTATTTATTATCAGCAGTGTTGAAACTTACAGAAAGAAACTGCCAGTGATGCTTGGACACGTATGGAGAGAGTGACGTAAAGCAATGTAACGTCTTGTAAAAATACTGAATACTGCTCTTATGTGTAGAAAAACAGTAGTTCAAAAGTCAGGATTTACTTGCTTTATTTTTTTATTTCAGGATGTGGCATTAAGAATGCATGTTTACTATACTATATACTATACTCCTTGCTACTGTTATGAATTTTGGGGGGGGTTAGGGGTGGTAGTGAAAGTGATGTAGTAACGTAACTAATTAGTAAAGTAAAGTAATATTACTTTAAAAAACACAAATTGGTAGGAGACTTTCTTTGAATTCTGCATGTAGGGTCTCTATGGGATGCTTCTCCCATCTGCTGTGGTTCGGATGACTGAGTGGACACCAAACTTCACTTCCATAGAGCGCAATTGGCTTTATAACACTGTCAAATATTTTACACCAGATTTTATTTGTGATAATTTAGAATAGAATAGAATTTCTCTTTAATTGCATAGAGAGCTCTACAAGCTTTTTCTTTTAGTGCATTCACTACAGTACAGAAGTTCCCTGACGCTGTGATTTGAAGGCCCAGGTAGGTGTAGTTCATTGTTTGATCTAGGGTGGTGTTACCTAGAGTGAAATGATGTTTTTGTGGCATTTTGTTTTTTCTAATCTGAGGTTTTTTGGGATTTCTTGCCAGGGCCCAGTTCTTGCAGTATTGTTCCATGAGGTCTAATTGCTGCTGTAGTCCCTCTTTTGTGGGTGACAGCAGCACCAGGTCATCGGCATAAAACTTGATTTGACTACTAAATTTTCAATTCAATTTTATTTATATAGCGCCAAATCACAACAACAGTTATCTCAGAGCGCTTTTCATAAAAGAGCAGGTCTAGACTGTTCTCTGTGATGTTAGAGTTTTGGAATTAGAGTCCTGGTGCTGTACATTAGTCCACCTGCACTGCTAGTTGGTTTATGTAGATGTTAAACAGCGTGGAACTCAAATTACAGCCTTGGCGAACACCTCTCCTCTGGGTGAAAAATTTGATGCGTTTGTCACCAATTTTAATCCTACATTTGTTTCCGTGTACATGGATTTGATTGTGTAATATACCTTTCCAACTATACTACTTTGAAGGGTTCTCTATTAGAGTCCATCTTGCCAAATTGAATCAAATGCCTTTTAAAGTCAACAAAACATGCAAATGTCTTTCCATTTTTTGTTTGATGTACATGTTTTTCAATGATGGTGTGCAGGGTAGAATGTGGTCGGTAGTGCGATGCTTTGGAAGGAAGCCGATTTGGTTTTTGGTTTTCTCTCTCTCATGCTCTGTCTTAGTTCTTAGTTCTTCTTTCCAGTGTTTCTAACAGGTTTCTTTACACTGCATTATAATGTGGTTTCCTCTGATTGGTGTTTGGAAAGCAGTGTTGTTGTGAGACTGGTCAGAGTGTCTGCAAGGTGGCAGGTAGTCTCATTACCAGCTGACAGAGGAGACTCTACATGCATTGTTGTGCATGCAAGTGTTACGGGTGTGGAACAGAAGCACATTTGATCTTTTCATGCCCAGACAGAGTAGGTGAGAGCTGGTCAGCTGCCAGGGTCAACAGTAGGTGTGCTTCTCTGAGTGAGAAACAGAGCATCACACAGGAAGAGGAAGAAGAAAGTGCTGAAAGTGAACGAGATGAACAAAAACCAACAATACAATGATAATGTGGAGAGTTTGCTTAGTCAGCAGGATTACTATAGAGATCAGGGTAGGCAGCAGTTTTAGGCAATCAGGAAGACATTGTGATGATGACATTTCAAACTTTTCAGTCTAAAGGGAAAATCCAGAAAGTGTGAAACAGTGTGAAAGCCAAGTGTCAAAGTAAAAAATGTGTCCTTTCTCGCTGTCAGAGGAAAGCACAGCCAACATACATGAAAGTGATTTTTTTCATTTTTTGTTTAGAGGCTGCTTCATCACAAATATGAGGCTGTTTCTTTAAAAATAAATGGCACAAGAGAGGATGTGAAAAGAGCTTCTCTTTTTACTTTGAAATTATTAAAGGTTGGTTGTTGATGTGGTCCCTCCAAATGCAGGCACAGACAGAAGAGCTTTCTTGGATGTGTTATGAATACTGTTATTAATTTTTGCAGCAGTGAGGAGGATCTGTTTCTTTAATTGCATGGAAAATGTTTTAGACAGATACGATCAAGAACTGTATTTGTGTTGAACCCACATGCATTGTCACTGACTGTTGCATGTGGGTTCACAACATAAATACAGTAATTCTTTATCCATGACCAGACTTGGTAGGTTTTACTGTTAATATATTTAAAAGTTGTCAGATCAATCCACGTGGCTCATACAGTGTTTAATTCTTAGAAAGAATGTAAAATGTTATCATGCTTAGTGGCATTTTAATGTGGCTCTTCTGTCTGAAAAAGTAGTCAAACATGCATTTAAGTTCTTTTAGTATAACTGTAGAATTATAAACTCCATGGTATTTGACTTTTTTTCTACATTCCACAACTGCATGTAGGAAAAAGTCAAATAATACATCTGTGCCCACAGTACACTTGCATGTCACAGAGGACATGGCCAGGTTTTCCTGTTTTTTGTCAGAACACGTGCCGCAAGATTCTGAGTCAGCTGAAGAGTCTTAAGGGAATTTTTCAGGCAGCCTGATAACAAGAAAATAGTAATCCAGCCTAAAAGTAACAACAAATGCACGGATTATTTTTTCCTAGTTTTTAATTTTGAGACAGGATGTTCCTGATTTCTGCAATATTACGTAGGTGAAAAGTATCATCTGCATAACAATGAAAGTTTATGGAGTGTTTCCTAATAATACTGCCTAAAGGAAGCATAATATAAGGTGAATAGGATTGTTCCAAGCATAGATCCTTGTGGAACTACGTGACTGACTTTGGCGTGCATGGAAGATTCATCATTAACACGTACAAACTGAGATTGATCTGATAAAAACAACATAAACAAGTTTAGAGCGGTTCCTTTAATGCCAATGAAATGTTCCAGTCTAATAGGAGTTGATGGTCAGTGGTGTCGAATGCATCACTAAGATCTAACAAGACAAGTACAGAGACAAGTCCTTGGTCTTATGCAATTAGGTCATCAGTCATTTTCACCAGTGCTATAATGCACTCTAAACACTACGTGGAAAGTCATACAACTGGATGCTGGTTAGAAGCCTAGTAGGGATGGGGTCAAGGAGGCAGGTTGGTGGTTTAGATGAAGAAATCATTGAAGTTAGTTGGTGAAGATCAATGGCAGCAACGCAGTCAAAATATATAGTATATCAGGTTTTACAGCTGTTTCTAAGGTTCCTCAGTTTGAATATAAATCTGTACTGGTTGTGGGCAGAAGATGATGTATTTTATCTCTAATAATTAGAATTTTTTCATTAAAGACCTTTATGGGAATACGTGCATTTGAGTTGCAGGAGGGCAAAAAAGGGAATCTGCAAGAGATCAGGAATTGGCAACCAGTGGCTCTGCTCTGCATTGATTACAAGCTTCTCTCTAAGGTGGTAGTCACTAGACTGAGGACTGTGACGGAGCAAGTCAACATTTTTCTGATTTGCTATAGAGCCTCTGATGTCCATCTCCCTGGTTGTAATAGTCTTTAAATTATCTGCCTTTGCTGATGATGTTATTGCTAAATCCTTCAAAAGCTGAATGAAATTGATGAATTAGTTACAAATATTAATTATGTTGGTATAATTTCCTCTGCAAAAATAAATTGGGAAAAAAGGGAGGCATTATTAGTGGGTGAAAACATAGTTGGGAGTTAGGAGGGATTAAATCTGAGGTCACATATATCTAGCCAGCAGGATGGCTCCTTTTTCATCTCCAGAGACTTCTCACTCGCCCTGTAGACCTTTTATAAAACAGTGCATAGGATCTTTACTTAATACCCTCTCATCTGCGCTCCAGGGGTGGGAATGTGATGGTGAGACAGGTTGATGAAATATTTGATTTGAAATTTGGGATGGCCTGTATCTTTTACAGTTGAAAGGTGCTAATGGACTATCTGTGGCTCACAAGCACAAATAATACTGGTGATTGAATGTTAATGATAAAGTGGATCTGTAAGCAACATGTGATACGAAGTGAAATCAAAGGTGTCAAAGGCATCAATATATGCATAATGAATTTTCATTATTTTCATTTTTCATTTCTACTTACACTATCTACGTGTCCAATTTCCCCAGTCTCCAAAATGTTTTTATGGGTCAGAGTTTACTTACTTACTTACTTACTTACTTACTTACAGGTGCACAGGTTCACCACAATTTTTGTGTGGGTAGTGGCGAATGCCTCTTTCAAAGCATTCGCCACTACCCCAAGATCTAGAGATTCGTAGCTCAAACCATACTGGGTCAGTGTGGTGGTTTGGGACTGAGAGTCTGTATTTAATGGATTTGAGCATCATACTGGATGATCTTCCAAGGATTTATGGAAGGCTGTTTACAGTGTGGGGGATGCTCAACAGGCAAAGACTGGAGAACTGTGACTCACTGTTTGGTTCTTAAAAGATCCTGTGGTGTGCGGGATTCATTTTAATACCATGTGTGCGGTAGGATCCTCTGTGCTGAGATAGCTCCGCTCAGCAAAGATCATTACACTGGGACATGTGGTTTTACTGTCTACCCAGTTAATGCAACACCTCTAGCTTCTCACCTGGGAGTCAGATTCCTGTTCCCGGTTTTAAATAAGCAAGTCAGTGTTCCTGATACTCAGTGGAAAGCTCATCTGGCTCTGAGCATTAAGGTTAAGCCAGTACAAGCCACTGTTAACTAAAAGGGTTAAAAAGGTGAGTGTGGCTGTCAGTGCTTTTGTTTCTGTTCCAAATGTAAATCCTTTCTGCACAAATGTTTGTTTGTATAGAGACAAGTAGGTAGTGCCACACACCACAGAATAGCCTTCAAAGCCGAACTTAATTTGATTGGAAGTCCCTGTTTCATCTGTTAGGAAAGATCTTTAGGATGTCTGAAAAGGTATTTTCTAAACACACTTGTTACAGTACAGTCAAAAATGGAGAGTGAAATGTCAGCTGTTTAACTTTATCAAAGGACAAGCAAAAATGTCTATTTATTTTAGTAGAAGGAATAAAATGGAGAATTCTTTGGATTTTGATGCGCAAAGTATTTTATCAATATACTTTGAGCAAGTGGCCAATTTCTTCATTTTTAACAGGAGTACCTCCGGTTCCTTTTATTCACCCATGACTAGCAAACCGGCTCTTGAGCAACTCATTGGTTCTTTTCATTTTTAGTAGTGATTACAGTTATTATTAGGGAGCTATCTCTTTGCTAGCAGATCTCTCTGAGGTGTAGAAACATGTTTTGATGGATCTTAAAACTCCTTAGCAGACACATAATGTCAGTTTCTATGTGAAACACGGTGAAAATGCTAACATTAATCTGCCTGTGGATGATAATCACTTAACTGGAGGTTAGAATGGAACATGGGAAGGCTGGGGTGCCTTACTTACAGGGGAGAGTGGGCTTCAGAGAGGGCAGGCTGGTCATCAACAAGAGGTCAGGGGCCTCATGTATAAAAGACTGCGCAGCTTTCATACTGAAAGATGGCGTACTCACAGAAATATCCACATGTATAAAATAAGGCGTACACCAGGTCCTGCACACCTTTCCTTCATACGTCCCAGTCAACGTGAAATTGAGCACACATGCACGGGCCACATTTCCCGCCTTGGCTCCTCCCATAAATTACTATGCAAATGACCACAAATACGCCAACGTCACCTCCTTAAGTCCAAATAACAACGGTCAATCCTGCTGAAAAACACGTGAAAAAGAGAAACTACACTGAGTGCAAGAGAAGAAACGTCGTTCATGCCAAACTTCCTCAGTCTCCTGCTGACGAACATTCTTGACGGTAGTGTCCGTCCTCCGTGATGTGCGCACAGAGGAACTTGAAACTGCTGACCTTTTCGACCAGCATCACCAATGTGGATGGGGAGGCGTCTGCCCCTCTGCTGTCTCCTGTAGTCTTCTATCATCACTAGCAGGTTAATGACATCACCTCTTCTCTGTAGACTGTCTCATCGTTGCTCGTGATGAGGCCCAAGATGGTTGTGTCGTCAAATTTGATGGTTATGGAGCACAGCCTTAGCTGAACAGTGAGTACAGCAGAGGGCTGAGCACTCAACAAAGTAGTGCAAGTATGGTATATGAAGGAAAACACTTCCACTTTGTACAGAGTGAGTGTGCCACACTAACCTCTGCCACACTAACCTGTAGCCAAACTCATAGGAAAGAAAAATCCAAGAGATCTCATAGTTGTTTCCTTCTTTTCTCCTAGACACAAATGAGCTGCTTTTAATACCAAGCTGAGACCAAAGGCCTTTTCTCCCACCTCACAAATTCATCTCAGGGAAACAACCATATAAAATCTCATTTATGTTTGACTCTGATCAAAACAAGAGATCTCTAGCTGATCTTAAATAAGTCTTATTTAAGTCTCCTGAACATTGGACCATGAGATCAGAGAAAGAGCTTCATGAAAACTCAGCTATGTCTCCTGGGATCTCATGATTCTTCTCAAATATGTCTCAGTTTTCTCATATTGGCCTCAGGAGCAAATAACTCAACTCTGTCTTACTCTGATCAAACAATAAGTGTATCTTAAATAAGTGTAATTTCAGTCCAGAATGTGGATCAGAAAAAAAGCTCCAGTTTTGTCTTAGTGACTCCACTTACTCAAGTACTTTACTCGCATCAAATGTTGAGGTACTTACACTGGAGTATTTTCTCTTTATGCTGGGTTTGTACTTTTATCCCCTTTCATTTCAAATCCTTATTGTATTGATTGTTATTATCTGATACAAGTTACTGAGAAAAATACATTTTGACACTGGAAAAAAAGAAGAAGAAATACAAAATGTATCTGTCATACAGAATAAGCACTTTTACTTAAGTACATTCACTATGGAATGCTTTTATACGTTTTAGTTGAGTATAATTTTGAGGACTTTAATTGTAGATATGGTATTTCTAGCTGGATGGCGCAGCGGCAGTGTTGTTGCCCTTTGCAGCAGGAGCGGGGTTCAAATCCAGCTCAGAGCAAGCCTCCAGCAAGGTCCTCTAAGCACAGACAGTAATGTAATACAATGAAGCTCACAAACATCTCCCCAGAGCTCCCAACCGCTTTTTAGGAGCAATAAGCAAGACATTAATGAACTCAAAAAGATACAATGATGAGATCTCATCTGTTACTTTCATTTATCTTGTTGTAATCTCAATTCAGTATCCAGGATGAAGGAAAGAGTTCCGATTTGTGCAGTGTTCAGTGGAAATCATTCATGTGTCTTGATAGGCATGAACAAAAATAACAACACACACTTTTGTTCTTTAACTTGTTTACGAGTTCACATTCACTATGCCATTTCTTCTTATTCTTTCCATGTAAGGCCGTGAAACGATTTCTTCTATAGACCCTCGAAAACAGAGTAAGGGAAAAACTGTTTCTCATTGATGCACCACAAAAGACACATATGGAAAGGTCCATAATCGTTTGGGTTAGTTTAAGGTAGTTATTTGTACCCATTCAGCCAGAAGTAAAGGCACACTTACCCAAGTCAGTTAACATCAAAGGTAAAAGCTCACAGCACAAGTTGAGCTGTGGGCATTAGAGACATAGACAGAGCACATACAATTAGATCGGTAAGTGTTTGGAAAACATGGACTGAAAGTAGAAACAGAAAGTGGTCCCCTCTAGATCCCTGTCAGATTCAAACAAACGGTTTGAGGTCTGTTTGAGTCTTAGACACTTGGGATGTTTAGCTTTGATAACAGATGGTGAATAAAATGTTGTCATGACTAATAGTCAGGCTGGAAAAATTATAAAACAATACAGTTTGACAAATCCAAGAATTTCTCTTTGTTTTACATACTTTCAGTCAGTCAGTTGACACAGAAATCATGTGAATACAGCTCAATCATGTAGTGTGCCATCTTTCCTCTGACCTCATCACTCCCTACACCATACACTTGCACAGAGAGGGAGACTTTCAGGTTAAGGTAGCAAGTGATGGTCGCATCTGTCCCATCCCCACCCAGACTAAAATGAGAGCCTTCAGGCGGATGCAGGGCTGGTGGTAGGGCTGAACACAGAGTACAAGGTTGAAACAAAGTTTCCTGGGTAGGACCGGGGGCCAGTGGTTATCAACAGTTAACATTTGTCAGATCTGGCAAACAAGTCTGAAGGGACATATGCAGCAGGTCAAAAATCCCAACAGGCAGGGAGGGGTCAACAAACAAGGCAGACAGAGATCAGGCAGAAGGTTGGACTGCTACGGCAGATGGCTCGACAGACAGTGGGCTTGTTTGAGATGAGCTTGCCTCGAAAGTATACAAGAGTAGCCAATTGCAGTTCGGGGAGGCATGAAAAAGGCATGCCAGAGGCTCGGCCTGGGCTTGACTCGACTTGCGATGATAGCAGCAGCATTAGCGTTGCTGATGATGTGGATGCAATTGAAATTACTGGAGGTGGACAAGATGAACACCATCCGTCAGCGTCAGTGTAGATTTAAAAGTATGATACCATTTCCTGACTGATTACTTCACAGTTTTTTTTCCAAAAGCTACTTAAAGAAAGATGTAAAAAAAAAAACTAAAAAAAAACATGGTCAACGTGCAGAGATACAATAGATCTAAAATCACAAGTATAAACTAAAATCAAGTGAAGATCAAGGTTAAATACTGCAGGTAAAAGGCATAACCACTTAGTGATTTTCTAAACAATTTTAGATAGTAGATAGTTTGACCAGTTTGCATTTATGGAGAATGATAAACTGTTAATGTCAGTAATATACTCATTAAATACATTTATGTAGATAAGTGTACAAAATCACTAAACATCATGCAGTGCACTCAGCAAGACGGCTATCAAAACTGTGCGGGTCTGCGTGGGTTTGGTTCACCTCAAACAATCCCACCGTGGCACTGAGACGGTGGGAATGGGCTGCAATGTTCTGAGGGGGTTATTAGAGAATGGGGAGCAGGAGTGCAGGTGGGTGCTTGGATCAATTGGCTGGAACACTCTGAGGGTAATTGCTGTTGAGGCTGGGAATGGCAGGTGAGAAAAATGAGCAGAGAATGGTTCGTAGTTTGACGTCCTTGTCAGGTATAAAACAGGACATTTTAGCTGTCATCTTTCTTGGGAGGACATTCTCAATTAAAGTCCAGTGTTCTTCTATCAGCTACATCTGACTAATTCAAGTTAGACTTACATTTCATGATGTCCTTGACAACCTTTTTGGATAACCCCTCGAGATCTCACCCTCAACATTGCCTGAGTGTTACGCTTTTCAATTAGAAGCATATGGGTCTGGAATAACGAATAAGTGTTTTCTTTGGGTGCAAACACAGAGCAGAGCTAACGTTAGCTGGACTAAGCGGTGTTCTGAGAGTCATTAGCGCTGCGTGAAGACCCACAGTCCCATCACTCATTTCAATCCATTCATCAGACCTTTGCATTTGCAGGCAAGGCATTGCGCTGGCCAATCAAATGTATGCGAACATTCCTAGTAATAAAAAATTTTTACCTCACATTTGTCAAGGATGAGGATAAAATGACTGACACTGTGCTAACGTCCCCACTGCATTATAAAAGCCTGTGTCATGTTTCAGCATGTGACAAGCCTCTTTCTGTTACCTCAAGCACCACCCTCACACCAACATAGCCCCTTGCAGTGCCGTTTCCAGTCAGTCAGGCTGGGTGGCAGGCACCACCCAGGCGGTGAAATTGTTTCTTGTTTTCTCTGTCGACATTGCACTGCATTGCCGTCCTCCTGCCTTCAACACCCACCAAAAGCCCAGAGCTGGGAGTGAGAGGAGGGTTGGGTGTGGGGCGGGTTGGCGCTCAAGGCTCTCAGATGAGAATGCTCTGCCTGTCTCTGTCGTTTAACATCACGGAGATAGCACGACACGCAGAGGAGATGGGTAGCATAGGGAGGAAGTAGCACGAGTGCAGACAGGGACAGGGAGAGAGGAGCGAGCGAGGTAGAATCACTGAAGGGAGATTAGACAGAGCAGGCATTGATGCAAAAAGGGCAAGAGAAGCTGGGAGTCTGCTGGGAGTTCAGGCCTCTCAGCTCCAGGGACACTGGGAGGTGTTAAAGGCAAAGTAATTATGAGCCGTCATTTGGCAAGACTACACAGAGCTTCACACTGGATAAATGACATGCTATCAATTTACACACTCACCTATCCCCTGTTTGTGTGTGTGCATTCCTGTGCTGCTTAGAGGAAGGGAATGTAAGTTTTAGACCTTCAAGTCATTCTAGCTGGTCCTGGCTTAGAGATGTTTTAGTGCCCAGGTACACGAGAAAATGCCACATCGAAATTTTCTTGCACTGTAGCTCTGTGACTTCTTGCAGATTATGTTGTGACTACTATTAGTTGTAGCTTGTTTTGTGTTGGTCAAAATAGAAACAAAGAGGAATGCTCAATAATGTTCAGAGTGGGAAGAGTGGCTCAGGTGGTAGAGGGGGTCATCCACTAATCTGACTGGCTCCTCCAGTCTACATGTGTCCTTGGGCAAGACAGTGAACCCCAAATTGCTCCTGATGGCTGCGCTATCAGTGTATGGTGTGAATGTGAAATGTAGTGTAAAGTGCTTTGAGTAGACAGGCGTTATACAAGTGCAGTCCATTTACCATTACTACACAGAACAAAATTATAAATGCAAAACTTTTGGTTTTGCCTTTTGTGTACATAGTCTTGAGTTCAGCTCATGATGAATGGGGGCAAAAACAAAAGTGGTGCAGCCAGGTCTTACTTCTACAGTACCAATAAGCATCAACCACCTTCAAAAGGCATTGTTGTTGAATTTGTAAAAAAACAAAAAAAAATGCACCATCGTTCATCCAAAAGTAAATTTGTTTAAGTTGCAGATTGTAAAATTAGTTTTCTCATTAGTTTAATCTTCCAAATCTCGAAGTGCACCAACTGTGAGTCACCTTACAATGTCAATGGGAAAAATGAATTGGACTTCCGGAATCAGGGATGCTGCAAATGGATCCTCCCTCTTTGAAATTCTATTGGCTCTTCCCCCATTGTGAATGCTGCAAGACACTTCGTTCCAGCATCACCAAGACAGTTTGCAACTGGTCTACAGCATAAAGATACATGTCAAGGTTCACCCAGTATAATTTGAAGCAACTCAAAAATGTAACTTACAATGTCACTGAGGACTGTTGAGCCCCAGATAGCCCAAATAGCATAATGAAGTCTATCATTATAGTTAACGGACTTGTGTTTGGACTAGTGATGAAAGACAAGGTTTGGGGAGTAACGGATAACATGTAACTACGTTATGTAATTAGGTTATCAAAAAAAAGGAGCTGTTTCCTCTTACAGTACAGAAAAATGTAATCACATTACCGGTACATTTTGTAAAAACATGGATTACTCAAAGGGAAACATGAAACAAAACGTGGAGTGCTGTTTTTTATTTTTGTTTTATTTTTTTAAACCTGTCCTGCCCAGCAGCCTGGTATAGAGTATAATGACCTGGATACCATATTGTGCCAGACAGATTTTACTTTAACAAGAGAGTATTAATATACTCCTTTATCTGTTTTATTATTTATTTAATTATGTATTGATTTGTCACCGGG
>NC_060171.1:34095367-34110938 GCF_021292245.1 Micropterus dolomieu | reverse complement strand
ATATTGTGCCAGACAGATTTTACTTTAACAAGAGAGTATTAATATACTCCTTTATCTGTTTTATTATTTATTTAATTATGTATTGATTTGTCACCGGGCCAGACAGGGGGGCAGACACGGGGATGGGGGGGCACAAACAGACAGCACAGAGAAAGGACAAGACCTGTAAGAGAAGGGGGATGGAAGGTGGGGACAACAGGGAAAAGCTGTGGGAAACACCAATTGCAGAAAGCAACGAAACCTGCAATTGAACAGAGAGGGGGGCTTGGGGAGGAGAAAAACAACAACAACAAACAAACACAAACAAACAATAAAAATAATAATAATAGTAAAAGACAACCAGCCGAACAGCAGCAATAAACAGCTGACATAGTAAGACAACTAAGAGAAAAATGAAAACAAGAAACAGTCACACACACTAAATAAGCAACACAACACAGCCACGAGAGCTGGAAAAATAATTATTTAAATAAGTAACTCAAAGAAAAGCATCAGGAATAATTCTACCAGGGACAACCTACATTTGTTTGTGTCTGTGTGTGTCTGTGTGCGTGTGGGTGAATGTGTCTGTATGTGTGTGTGTGTACATGTACACAACATAGACCAGTGCTCCCCCCCCCCACCCAGCACCCCACCGCCGCGCAGCGAACAACCAAAATGCCCAAATGCCACGCAATCATCAACACCAATGCACAAGTGACGAGCCCAATGCGCACACTGCGCGAGCACAACCCAATGCCCAGCAGCCCCCCGCGAATCCTGCGTGCGAGGTCGGGCAAACGAGAGAGAGCAAACGGAACAACACGACAGCGAAAGCCAGCGGAGAGAAACACCAGCAGCAAGTCCCAGCCCGGCAGCAAATGCACCGCACAGGTCACCGTGGCCGCCGGCGCCAGCCGACACCCCCATGCCCAGCACACCCCCCGGCCGCCGTGCAACACCAGCCAAACCAGCAACGAGGCAAAATCAACTAGCTCAGCTGCATGCCACCAACAACCCACCCACCCGTCAAGGGCCGAGAACTCCAGGCACAAACCCAGAACAAACCGGAGCACAGCCCTGCCCCGCACCCACACTGCACATCCCGAAAACTAACTATATACCTCAGTATCCAGAGGGGTCCAACAACTGGCCGACAGAGAAATGGGGAAGCACGGATCCGAGGCCAACGAAGCAAAACAGGGACGCAAACAGGTCCCTCCAAGCCAATGAGGAAATGCCTCCCCCGGACTCCAATGCACAAACTAAACGCCCAGCAGCCATTCAGAGACCGTGCTCAGGGAAAAAGTATAATGCATCAAGATGCATCGACAATCGCCCCACAATCCCACCGCAGCCCACTAAACCGCAATCGGATCAACCCGCGCAGAGACCCCCACCCCCAGAAGCCAGGACACCCTGCGACCCCCCAAAGCGCAAAGGACCCCAGACCGCATGTCCCGGGGGAAGCTGTACCCCGCCCCAAGGAAGAACAGCAGAAAGCCGTGCCGGGAAGCTCCCTTTCGCCAGGGAGCGATAACCAGGCCAACGGTCCCCCAGCCCAGCCAGAGGCATCCCTCCCTTCAGTGCAGGCAGTGACAGCAGCCCCCGAGGCCGATCTCATCCCCAGACAGGGGCCCAGCCCCCCCCAGTCAAGCACCCCCAAGGAGGAGCAACAAAACCTACCCCGACAACACCGGCCATGCGCCCCAGAGACTCCCGAATGCCCCCACCGTGAGAGAGCTGGTAGGGGGAAGCAGCGGGAGCCTCACCTTTGCCGAAGAGGGCCCAGTGCTGTTTGATTCCATACATGTACATGTTTTCTGTAAAAACACAAAGCTAGGGAGGGACTTCGTTATTATCCGATGGCAGATAGCCAGTAGTTGACTGTGCGTTTCAGTTCTCAGTGAGTGAACACGGCATTCGGAACTGGACCAAGCACAGCCTCCGAGACCGACAGAGGCCAGTTTTACCACTGGTAATACTGTTTCCACCTGCGAACCGTTATTAACTTTTGTAGACGTGCTGCATAGCTTCTAGAGTGAATTTCTGGTAAGGGCTGGAGTTAGCAGTGTAGTTCTAAGTACCGTACAATAGGTTCAAGGCTATTAGAACTCAACATTTGACAGGCTTAATTCCACAAATGTATTTAACTCATAAGTTGGCATTAGAATTCTGTACACGTCCACAAACTACTCCATCTCTGAACTGGACTTACAGAGATGGAATTTTTCTCACTTTACAAATTGGTAAGCAAGTTCAACTGTTCCTTTAAAGTTAGTCTTGGCTAAGGTGAAGTGAGGATCAGGTGTATGGTGTCCTGGTGTATGGATGCCACCAGGGTAGACAATACCCCCCCCCCACACACACACACACACACACACACACACTGTTAGAATGAAGAGAATGTTGCTGTGTGATGGATGTTTGTAGTCAGTCCTCTGCTTGATGTGAGAGAGTAAGAGACAGGGCTTATTAGAGACAAACAGAGAGACAACAGGAGGGAGAGAGTTCCGGCAGATAAGCTGTCACATTCACAGGTGTTGTGACGTTGTTTCTGTGTGTGTGTGTGTGTGTGGATGTGTGTACATAGTAGTATATGTGTTTTAGCAGGGTGGGTGTGAAGTCTCCGTCAGCAGAATGATTTAGGGGTTTTAGGCTGACAATGACAAAGGGCCAAGAGGATGACAGGAGAGACATGAAGGATAGATACCACAGTAATCATGGAACTCCAAAAGTAAGGCATCATTTATATTGAATGTGTTTGTGCTGCCATCCCTGCCTTTCATATTGTGTAAAAAGAATTATAGAGACTTATAGATTCACTGACACACACAGACAAACATACTGTATGAGTAGAAATTTAGTCATTGCTGTTCCAATCACATCATTAGTACATTAATTAGATAATCGCATTAAATATACCATTTATTTTATAAAATGTTAACTTTCTAATATAACTTTTGCTAAAAAGCAGCCATGGTAGCTGTAAGTGCCAGTCACAGGATAATGACTCCTTGAATTTCGCTTCATTTCCCAAGATGTTATTTTTCCACCCAAGAAAAATACCTACAAAACAAGGTTTTGGTAAACTACGTGTAACCTGCCCAGAGGTTGTCTTGCACAGTCCAGACTCGAACTTGCGACCTCAGGCGTGGGAGGCAGACATGCTAACGAGGAGGCTAAAACCTATGGGCACTAGCGTTGAGAAGTGAGCTTTACTCACTACACAAACTAGTTGGCTACCGTTACATTCACCCCCTTAAACCTCACTCCCATCTGGGTCACGGCACAATTGTAACCGGCCCGATGTTGTACTACACTGTCCGGACTCTAACCTGTGACCTGCAGCGTGGGAGACGGATGCGCTAACGAGTTAAAACTAATGGGTGCTAGCGTCTGTTGCTAGCACATCTCTTAGGGCCCGTGTCCACCAAAGCGTTTTTTTTCTGACGCCAGCGTCTATTTTCAATTCATTCCAATGGGAGTGCTGCGTTTTTACAAGTTGGTAAAAATGTGTTATTGAAGTTTAAATGAAAATGCAACAGTTTGCAATTTCCAATTTGCTTTTTCATTTTCACACACAGAATTACGTTTACTAATGTTCGAATATTTTACTGGGACACGGCTGTCCTGTTTTCCTTTTCAAATTGGAAGAAAATTGCATTTTAATTTCAATTCTGACTTAAAGACCGCTTCCACTAATGGAAAACCAGCTTACATTGTTTTATTCCATTTACAAATTTGAATTAACATTTAAATATTGTCCACTGTACAGCAAGGTACGACTGAAAATTAAATGTCAAACAGCTTTTCTATTTTCATTTTAATATGGTAATAGAATGCCCATACAAGTATGTGAAGATGAAAACGTAAATTGGACTATTGCATTTTCATTTTGATTTACAACACATATATATGTGGGAAAATATGATGCTATTGTGGAAGTTATTTTCCATTTTCAAGTGTCCCTACATGCATACGCTGCTTCACATATCTATTCACAAACTCACGTTAAAGAGTGGTTTACTATTCAGCCATCATTTTTATATCACCCCAATGAAAGCTTACACTCTTCTTTATTTTTAAGTACTTGAAGTCATGTTTCAGCGATATAAATGTAAGATACATACCAGGATAAATTATATCAATTTAGAGTTTATTGATATCCTGAAGTGGAAACTGACACTGTGTTGGCTCTGCACCTCATACAAGACTATTTAATACAGTATGTCATACTGTGGAGGGTTCCTGATGCTGAAATAAGGTTTCAAATCAAATAAAAAGCATATTGAAAACATACACTGCACCTGTAAACCTGTGTTTGCCCCCAGATAAACCGTGCTGATGAATGTCTGACTCCTGGCATAAGGTTATATTGTGTGTTCAGCTATATTAAAGCAAGATGAAAATATTATTTATCACCTCGCATCCTTTTTGGCATCCTTCATTGCTTTGTCCCAGCTGCTCTTTGACTGTACAATTGTCAAGTTAACCTTCCAGAAATGTGCAGTTGTATGTACTCAAAGATTTTTGAACTGGATTCCACTCAATGACTGAACAGCTGTTTCTTTTTCTCCTTTTTTATTCTTGCAGATTCAGCTCATTTTTTATCTTGAGTTCCCATCAGTGCAATTCATCGTCAGTTACATGCCATTAGCCATTAGGTAAAAAAACCTTTAAATAAACCCAAAAAAGAAAATACATACTTATTTCACCTTAAAGTACATTAAGCAACCTCAGATCATCTACACATACATCAATGCATTCAGCTCGTTAAACAACAGCATATAGCATCTATCTTTCACAACATAGAATCTCAATCATATTCAGCAATATTAGACCATGTAATCCTTTTCGCAAGCCATTATCCCTCAAGTCCATAATAAGCCGCAGAAAAGAGCCCACAAACAACTATCAACTGATTCATCCGTTATCATTGCACCATGCTCGTTAACCTCAATAAAAATCATATAATTAACAATCCCCACTCAGTTTCCTTTTATCACCACACCCGTGCTTCTACTGAAACATCAGCATCACAAATACAACCCACTAATATTTAACACCAAAGTGACAGACCAAGCCAACTATCCAACACAACTCCAGTAGAACATTCGTCACATTACTCTACAGTTCAGCATCTTACCGGCTGCCTCTTCAGATTTCATAGACATCTCAGACCTGCACAGTCTTACCGCCGATCACGCCGCCATTGAAGCATTTTCAGTCTTGCTCTTTTGCTACATGCTCTATCCCAGAAACTGACGATACCATGCGTCTTTTTAAACGCTCCGTGTAGTTCTTCAGCATTGGTTGGTTCCGTTTGATCTCCTCTCTGCAGTCAGTCCGTCAGTGGCCACTTATTAATTTCTTTAATTTTTATTTATTTTGTCTTCCCCTAAGACCTGCTACATTTCAACTCTAGTTTGACTTGACACCTCCCACTCGATCTTCCATGGACACACTAGGAAGAATGCCAACTTGAAAGGCAAACTTAGCTTTCTGCTACTTATAACAAACAAGGTGGGCCCAGCGAGTTGACTCCAGCACCTCCAGAATTTAGCCACCTCTACTTGCATCGCTCTGAGTGTTTTACAAGGGTAGCTAGTGAAGTCAAAGGTTCTAACATCCCCACTGTGAGATGCTCGACCAAGGAGGAGACTATTGGGTGTGATAAACTGAATACAGTCTTCCCGACTCTGCACCCTTGCATCGATTGGGTGCTCATTTGCAAGATTGGCTGCTAAGAGAAGAGTTGTCTGGAATTCACTGTAACTGAGACCTGCTTCTCTTTGCTTCCTTGGAGTGCCCTTTTTACAATGCGTACAGCGGCTTCTGCAGTACCGTTTCTATGTGGAGAATCAGCCGGATGGATTTTCTATATCCACTCCGTCCCATCTTTCGCTGCGGCCTCCTCCAGGGCTGCCTGGTTCTGGCCATCCAAGAATCTGTACAATTCTTCCAAGACTGGTTTAGCTCCTATGAAATTGGTGCCTGGATCTGACCAGATCTTTCTTGGATGCCCTCTGATTGCTGTAAATCTTTGATAGGCCATTAGGAAAACTTCAGCTGATAGGGAGTTTACTAGTTCTATATGGATAGCTCTGCTAGCCATGCAGCAAAAGACAACCCCCCTTTAGTGCCGACCTTTTCTTGATGTCATCCTTCACTTGATAGGGTCCAAAGTTATCTTTTTATCTAATTCTCTTAATTGAAGGCAAAATATACTTGTTTTTTGTCTGACAAGATATTTCTTCTTACCAGGCGGCTTTTATATTAGAGAATTTCACTTGTTTGAAGTTTTTTTGGCCTTAAGTAGCAAGAGAAATATTTTTGTTCTGTTGGCAGATAATTTTGCTTATTTTAAGTAATATTCCCTCCGTTTTAATGCTTTTTCCCCTTGTTTTTGAGAGCTCAGTTTTTGCAGTGCACAGTAGTGAACTTGAATGGTGCAGCAGGTTCAGTTCTTTCTGGCGGCAAGTCGCCCATTACTTGTTGACATTTGCTTGCTTTTGTCTTCCTGCAGACCATGCAGCCATCAACAACCTTCTGGGCAATTCTCTTTCCCCTAATGACCCATGCTTTCTTTCTCATCTTGAGCAAAGTTCTGGCCACCCCATCATGACCTCCCTTGTGGGCCTCCCGAGCCAGCAATGTAGACACCCATGCGTCATAGGGCAAGATGGGGACCGCAACTTGATCGCTTTTGAAGTATTTGCACTCGGCCACCGCAAACTAACAGCCCAGAGTCTTGATCTTTGTAGACCACTAGTCTGTCTGTGGTAGTGCAACAGAAGGTTGAGCCTTCTTGGGCTGCAAGAAAAATGTCTCTTAGGGCCTCTTCTCACTCTCTTACTGAGATGACTCCTGCTGAACAAACGGCCTCCCACTTTGGACTATTTGCTCTGGTTCCTGTTTCTTTATCTTGGCCCTTGTAAGAGCAGCAGCAAATGCCTTCTTCTGCAATCTTTTGATGCTTCCTCTGGCAGCCACTGCTAGTTCTTTAGCTGACCTTATTGGCCACTCATTCTCTGGCCCTTTTTGCCAGTCTTCATCCAGGTCTTCAGGGCTCGCTCCTCTTGATTGCGTCAGCAATATTTTGTGAACCAAGTATCCACCACCAATCCTGGATCCGAGTGCTGGTTTGAATCTCTCCAATCCTATTTGCGAATCAGTCAATGTCAGTCAAACTTTGCAGTGATATCCAAGTAAGGTTAAACAAGTGCCCAAGTCCAAGAAAAGGAAGAGAACAACTTTAAGGGGGCACTTATAGCTGTGGATATCCTAAATGGACCTTTGTGAAAACAGCCACAAGATGCAGAGGGGGATGAGGAAAAGAAGTTCAAACGCAACATCATTGTGATTCCATATGTGTCTGGAGTATCAGAGAAACAGGAGGATTTTCAATAAACACAATATCCCTTTGTTTTTTAAACCTAAGAATAAGCTAAGACGGATACTGGTACACCCTAAAGGCTGCACACCCAAACACAAGAAAAGTAATCTATTTTATACTTTCCAATGCAGTGAGGAATGTACAGACCTGTATATTGAGACTAAACAACCACTACACAAACACATGGCTCCTCAGGGCAAACCTCAACAGTTTACCTACATCTTTAGAGGACCACCAGGGGCACATTTTAGACGGAGAGGACGGATGGGTTGATCATCTTGACAATGACCCCACAGAGGTTAAATAGCTTCTCCAACAGTAAGTCAGAACTGAAGAAGTCTCTTGGTCCAGAAGTCCAGTTGCCCTCGATTTTAACCTTCTTTGGATAACCATGACCAGGATGACTGAGAACCTTCACAGACATTTTGCAGTGAAATTCACATGTATCCCGATTATCCAGCGTGATGTGCTCCCAAGGTGCATATCACTGACTAAAGCAGGACAGCCCGTACTTTGTGAAGCATGCTGATGTCAGGACATTCAGTATGGTTTATCTTGGAGTGTGCTAACAAGTAGCAGAGCGACACTAACAGCTGATCAGGTATTGAGTTAATAAAGTGTGTCTGACTGCTCTGTGAGCCAATAAGAAGCGGGTATCAATACTGGTGGCCTATTAGATTAATGTGAGTAATAAAGTGTGATTGAAAGACTGTGGCACTAATTGGGCACTAAGGAAAATGGAGGGGGTGGTCGTGTTGTAAACTACAGCATAAATCACTATGACCTAAGGACATTTTTTTTTATTCTACAAGTGGATTCCCTGGTAGTTCCAATAAGCCATTAGGGTTCTCGGTGTTCCAGTAAAAGAGCAAGTAATTGGGTACAGATGCCCTTGAAGAGTTCCATTTGTAATGCTTACTGCATCACTGCAGCATTTTTGCACTCTTACACAAGATTGTGTGATTTTCCTTTAAATACACAAGCAAATGCATCGTTCTAAATGATCATGGGGTTTGTGTTTCAACAGTATTTAGATTCAATTATTCTTAATAAAGCATACCCTCCTCTGTCAACACAAATATATTTGTGTTATTATGACGTAAGTGAAGAACAATTGTAAGACTGGTTAAAGGAACAGTTCACCATCATGTCTGTGGATGTGTGCTCAGTCGTCAGTGCTGTCTGTATGCATGTATATACACACAAGCAAAACTCCCTGAATGCATCCAATTTTAGGCAAATCTGCCTACACCCCAGATTCCTTAGCTATTGCATTCAGTATTTTTTCATGTTCTTAAAGTACATTTAATCAGCTCTGATATCTTAGAATGTGAGTAACTGAATAAAATAAGAGAAGTGATGAATTCCTTTCTGGTATCAGACAATGTGTGTGTGCACTACCTCTTCAGTCACACTTCATTTGAAACAGCATGTCTGTTGAATTTATCAATAATTAAGAGACATTGAAAATACTTTAAAACTATGCTGTTAAACATATCTATTGTATACATGCCAACCACACTGCACAAGTCTGTAAAACACCACTAGGATTTCCTTAGTATTCTATATCTATGCTCTACAAAAAATTTCATGTCTTCATCAATTTTTTTTTTTTTTTTCCTCTGTGGCATTCTTGGTTCTTGCACCATTAACTATAGTTATTACACCCGTCACTACTCAGACACTACATGTGGACTCATTTTTGAATTAGTCATTAGTAATATAGATATCCTGTTAAATGTATCATAGAACATTTTCTGAAATTGCATCATGTCCAAGTAGGTTGAGAGATGTACAGCTCTGACTGTAAATTAGAAAGGCAGCACGTCTGCTGGCTGTCAGAGCACAGTAAGCTTTTTTCCCAGTCTCTCGGCCTGTCTGCCCATTGATCTTCCAACATGATTCAACCTTTGACCTTTATGCTCCATGAAAACTGTCTACCTTACAATTTCTGACACCTTTTATCTTTCTGTCCTTGTCTTCCCTTCACATTCTGCTGTCCATTATTATTCCCACATGTCTCTCTGTCATTCACTCTGTGTCCCTGCTTATCCATTACCAGCTGACTGCTCAGCCTAGTGTCAGGCTTGTCTGACACATGGACTAAATATTAGCATAGGTTGTCCGGTAACTGCCGAAGGACACAGGTCTGATCCCTGCAGCAGCCAACATGTCCATCAGAACTCACAAGTTCTTTTCGAGTGCCCTTCAGCATATGTCCAAATCCTCAACCTGCCCACTGAGAGTAACTGTGGGTGAAAGAAGTGTTACAACCCTGAGGTGGAAATGATGTACATAAAAAAAACATGGCAAGAATACGTTGCCGTCAAACATCTTGAAATAATCTGTGCGCCTTCATCTCAGTTGATTTCCTATTCTAAAGCAAAAATCGGGAAATGAAAAACAGGACTTCTTTAATATGATCAATCTCTGTAACAATGTTTTAAAAACAGAAATAGAGCTGTTTTCCATAAATTTTTTTCTCTCAAATTACTTTCTTGTTTCCTTATGAATTATTGTCATATAGTGAGTCAACCACGAAAGAAACTGTTTCAATTGCTACAAAATCTAAATCTTGTTTCAAACTGTCCTTTGCATTGCGGGTGGCCTGAAGCTGTCTATAGTGTTGTTCCTGCTGCATTAGTGGAAGCTGCAGTTTCAGGGCCGCATTTCTAGGACCCTAACTTAGACTTGATCTGACAGACACAGATCATATCAACATGCTTTTATATATGTTTTTGATGGTGGGTGAAACACACGCAAACATGGGGAGAACGTGCTCCACACAGAAAGACCGGGGCGACCGGGTTCAAACCTGGGACCTTCTTGCTGTGAGGCCACAGTGCCTTACAGCAAGAAGTTCAGATTCATATACATGATCATATGACTGCAGAAAAGATCACTGTTGCCAACCAAGCGGGAAGCGTCCGTTCTGAAACGTGAACCCAATGTGGAAGTCCCATAAACCTGCATTCTATTGAACAGCCAGCAGGGGGCGACTCTTCTGTTTGCAAAAAGAAGTCCGATTCCATTAGAAATAATGGGAAAATGACCCTACTTCTCAGCTGAATAATTACCTCAGTAAACACTTTCATAATGAGTTTATGGTCTCATCGCTAGTTTCAGGTTTTCTTCAATCCAAAATGATGTTCACTTATTAAATTATGGTCCCATTTAGAGGAAAATAGACCACAAAGCAGAGTATGCTTCAGGGCGGGATTATCTATGATTGACAAGTCATTACCATGGCGACCTATCAATCAGGCTAGAGTGACTCTTACCCAAGGCAGTGTATAAATTTAACCAGCACTGTTGAAAAAACTTGTTAAGAGTCGGCTGTTCACTTTCTCTGGTGAGTACATTTAGTTTTAAGACTCTTGTTCACTAGCCAAAATTGTCAGCGCTGTTTAAATGACGTGAAATTACAGATACACACGCAAGCTAGCTAGCTCCACACACGCCTATTAGCTCCACTGTCTCGTCCAAATATGGTCACAAACGGGCACTTCCTGGTTGGAAAAAAATCAACATGGCGGCGCCCTATCAGCCAAACTTGAAACAGCAGTCCACAAACCAACAAGTGACGTCACAATGGCTACGTCCACTTCTTACAGTCTATGGTGCCAACCTGCCCTCCATTTAGGACTTATATAGGTCCAGAGTCAGGAAACAGGCAGGAAACATCACTGCATCACACCCCAGACACAACCTGTTCCAGCTTCTCCCCTCTGGTATGCACTACAGAGCACTGTACGCCAAAACCAACAGAAACAGGACAGTTTGGACAGGCTGTCACTCTGATGAACAGTAACCTCCAGACACACAGTGTCAAGAACAATCCCTGCAATAACCCGGTGACTCTGACTCTGACCAACATCTACCTGTGTTTACTATTTACTATTTCTACATCATTCTAGCAATTGAGTAGCTGTTCATATTGTATGTACTGTATTTATCATATCCACTTACCTCATGAACATTATAATGCCAGCACAAAAATATTTATTTTTTCCATCATCCTTTGCACTATGCTTCACTACACTATTGTCTTGCTGTCTACAAATATTGTGTTGTTTATGGTTGTGTGTATGTTTGTATTGTACATTGTAGTTTGTGTCAGTTTTTGTTTAGCTTATTGTCCTGTTTATTTATGCTTGTTCTGTGTACGTACATTGAGAGATCAAGCACTCTTCTGGTAGGTCTGCTTACATTGCACGCTCCCAGCTTAATGCTTGCCCCACGCACACACAGTGGACCCGTACAACATTTATGAATCAACTGTAATTATTTTGTTTCTATATGTTATGCATCAAGGAGTCCAGTTGCATGCAGCCTAGTTATTTATCTAAATATCCAAAAGTAAATACACATATTAGAAAATGGAGCTGCTTTACTCTAGTAGTTAATTCCAGACAATATGCAAGTTAGGAAGGGCATGAGGGCAGGCAGGCATCGAGTTCACACAACAGATGAGAAATGGAAGGAGAGGCCACGAAGCAAAAGCTGACGATCTATGAGGTTCTTACAGCACATCGAAAGGCACTGAAGGTTATGCCTAACACCCTCGCAATTAAATTTACCCTTCGATGCCTTTACTGCTCTGAGCATTTGTTTTCCGGTGTCAAGACAACTAAAGGTGACTGCCGGCTGCAGTAGAAATGCAGGCGCCAGACGGCGCTCAGTGGCTTGACAGTCTAGAAAGCAGTGTGATCCAAGCATGCTGTAGACTGTGTCAACATGTCTGTACGTTGCTTAGCCTATTTAAAATTCGTCTTGTAGTGATGAAAAATCTAGGATACTTTATATCTAATTTACTTTTTCTGTGGTCAGGGATTGATATTTTTAATGGTTTGCCCATTCTGTTTTGGCAGATGTGTCTGATGAGATCTATGATTACAGAGCGAGTGGGTAATTGTAGGCAACTTCTGACTGTCAACAAGCTGCCATCACTTTTTACAGAGAGAAGGTAGAGTCATCCATATGTGCTGTGTTGTTGTAGGCCTAAGTGCCTTATCGCTTTGAGTATTCACATGGCCACAGGATTAACCTAGATAGGGGGTCCCTTATCAAATAAAAGAAATAAGATTTTGAGCCTATTTCTGTCATTTCTATTTCATGTCAAAAAGTGTTTTGATATGGGTTTTTTTTGAGAGACAAAACCTTTTTTTTAAAAGAGCCCATTTTTCTGTCATTTCAGAATAGGAAATCAACTGAGACGAAGGTACACAGAATGTTAATTTGTAAAAACAAAGACTGGTACAGATCGGATATTGCTCTTCTGTTAAACACAATGCACAATGATAGATCCAAACTAAATAAAGAAACCTTTCTGTTTTTTTGTCTGTGCTACTGATTATAGGATGTTTGTGTAAAATACAGTTTCACTTGACATTCTGACCAGTCAACCAGTTAGATTATATTCTGTCCAGATCCAATTACATTGACATAAACCTCTTGTCTTTTTGCCATACCATTCTCTTTCCCTCAATAAATGAGCAGTTGTAGTTTACCACCAATACAAGAAATATTTAAATATAAGCAACGGATCATTTTAATTTAAAAACAAAAAGTTGTCCAACGATCTTGTTTGTCCAGGATGTTTCAAGCTCAAAATGTGGCTGGTGAAAAGCGTTATTTACATGCTTATTTGAATGATTTTTGATTGGATTGTTAATTACGATGGTTATCGACAAGTTACATGTTTACTCCCAATAGATCTAAAGATTATCTGATCTGACCTGCATTTTAACTGCAATATTGTTATTGAAAAAAAAAGTTGGAGCTATTTCTTGTCAGAAAGTAACAAAGTCTTGAACTATTCCTTTGATTACTCTGTGACCTTTGTTCTAGCACCACCCACAGGACAGACTTTAGATTTGTACCTCCACACCTTTTGTATTCTGGTTTGTAACAAGGTTTATAATATCCAGGGGCCGCAAGTGGGGCTCTCTCCAAGTTTGACCCTTCAGGTCTCTCTGTTCCCCCAAAGGTCTATATAACACAGTTTGTAGTTGGCCAATAGAACAAATTCAAGTTGCAAAAGCTCAACACGGATTTACTTCAAAATCCACGAGTAAGTCACTGACATAAGCTGATTTTGGTCTGAAATGTTGCTGTTATAAATGCTTCTTTTTTTTTTAAAGTAAAGAGGTCAAATATCTGCATATAATTGCAATGACTGCTGAGATCCAGCTTTCCTTTCTCCATATCTAATTCCCTATTTTTTGCTTTTATTCACGGTCTCATCGGTTTATGTCTTTTTATTCCCTTTCTTTTTCTCTCTATCCTGTCCTCCTGTACCCATTTCCATCAAAAATACCTCCCCCACCACCACCTCACTGTCTACATCCCTCCTTGTTTTCTGTCAGCTGTGAAGGTTGACTGTGTCAGTGATATTAACAGCAGGCTGATGTGTTTGGTTCCACTAGAGAACACTAACGACTCCAGTAGTCAGTAGATCTCAGCTGGTGTGTCGACACACAACAGCGGACTCGTGGTTGCCTGGGAGGAGGCGTGTACATATATAGCACACAGTCTATAGAGTCCAGCAATGATAAAACTGTAGTGATTCTCAAGGGGAGAATTCAATTACTGCAACAGAACACCATGACAGATTACAGCCAGGGAGAAAATTGATTAGGGGATGGAAAGATATATATATCTCAACAAGAAACACTAATGAGGATTCCATAAAACAGAGCTGAAGTTACCAACATGTGAACAGAAAATACAGATAAAAGGTACGATCAAGGTAAACATACATAAAAAAAAGTGTAATATCAAAAAGGAAAACCACTATGGTCAAGGAATACAAGGGAGATTTTTTTAATTTCAATTCCGATTTATTTATATAGCGCTAATTAATAACAGAAGTTATCTCATTGCACTTTTAGAGCAGGTCTAGACCGTAATCTTTGTAATATCATTATCAGAGACGGGGGGGCTTAAACCTACTCTTAAATGTGGAGATGGTGTCTACCTCCCAAACCCACCTGGGACCTGGTTCTACGGGAGAGGAACTTGACAGCTCTGGCTCTCATTCTACTACTAATTCTAGACTCTAGGAACCACAAGTAACCCTGTATTCTGGGAGCGCAGTGCTCTAGGCGTAATAAGGTACAATGAGCTTTTTAAGATACGATGGTGCCTGACCATTAAGGGGTCCTTATGGCTTTGAATCCAGCACAGAGAGTGCAATGAGAATTAATGAATTTATGAATCTGTTGGTCCCTGGGAAACAGCTTTATGATGCTGTAGAGCCTGACCAATAAGGCACATGCTGATACCTACATATGAAAATTCTAAAAATCTGACAAACAAGCAGGTATTCCTTAAATGTAATGGGCTTTTGTTTAATTATTGTTTCTTGTTTGAATTACCTATTAAATCTTAAACATCTTTAAGTTTTCTAACAACAAAACTTCCGCAAAATTACAGTAGTTGTATGTGCATGAAAAGGAAAAATAAATATTGCTGTTCTATTCAATTCAATTTTATTTATATAGCACCAAATCACAACAACAGTTATCTCACAGCGCTTTTCATAAAAGAGCAGGTCTAGACCGTACTCTGTGATGCTATTTACAGAAGCCCAACAGTTCCCACCAAGAGCAGCACTAGGCGACAGAGGCAAGGAAAAACTTCCTTTAAGAGGCAGAAACCTCGAGCAGAACCATGGCTCAGGGTGGGCGGCCATCTGCCTCGACCGGTTGGGGTGAAGGAGAGAGAGAGAGAGAAAGAGAGAGAGAGAGATGGAAGGCAGCCTACACAATATACGCACAGAGGTACAGACAGTAAAGGTGATGTTGCTATAGACTAAATGAAAAATGGTACAGATATTTATAATAGTGTTAATGGTAACCATCGTAATGTTAATGATTATAATACCAATAATAACAATAAGACTAGCAACAATAGTCGTTGCAGCAGAGGGTGTCGAGCAGGAACACGGGGGCAGCAGGTGACCCGCAACCACAGATCCAGACTCCACAGCTCCAGAGCCAGAAAACCTGCAGGAAGTGATAGGAGAGAGGAGAGAGACGAGAAAGCACAAGACTACCAGAAAGGGGAGAAGTTGTGTTAGTAACATGCAATAATGGGATGAGGTTGCATACAGAGGGAGAGAAAGTAGAGGAGAGAGGAGCTCAGTGCATCATGGGAAATCCCCCGGCAGTCTAGGCCTATAGCAGCATT
>NC_060171.1:34085832-34095267 GCF_021292245.1 Micropterus dolomieu | reverse complement strand
GACTCTTCAGCTGATCCAGAATGCTGCAGCACGTGTTCTGACAGGAACCAGGAAAAGAGATCATATTTCTCCTGTCTTAGCTTCTTTGCATTGGCTTCCAGTAAAATCCAGAATAGAATTTAAAATCATTCTTCTTACCTACAAAGCTCTCAATGGTCAGGCACCATCTTATCTTAAAGAGCTCATAGTACCTTACTACCCCACCAGAGCACTGTGCTCCCAGAATGCAGGGTTACTTGTGGTTCCTAGAGTCTCTAAAAGTAGACTAGGAGCCAGAGCGTTCAGCTATCAAGCTCCTCTCCTGTGGAACCAGGTTCCAGTTTGGGTTCAGGAGGCAGACACCATCTCCACATTTAAGAGTAGGCTTAAGACTTTCCTCTTTGATAAAGCTTATAGTTAGGGCTGGCTCAGGTGAGTCCTGAACCATCCCTTAGTTATGCTGCTATAGGCCTAGACTGCCTGGGGATTTCCCATGATGCACTGAGCTCCTCTCTCCTCTACTTTCTCTCCCTCTGTATGCAACCTCATCCCATTATTGCATGTTACTAACACAACTTCTCCCCTTTCTGGTAGTCTTGTGCTTTCTTGTCTCTCTCCTCTCTCCTATCACTTCCTGCAGGTGTTTCTGGCTCTGGAGCTGTGGAGTCTGGATCTGTGGTTGCAGGTCACCTGCTGCCCCCGTGTTCCTGCTCGACACCCTCTGCTGCAACGACTATTGTTGCTAGTCTTATTGTTATTATAATCATTAACACTACTATAAATATCTGTACCATTTTTCATTTAGTCTATAGCAACATCAATTTTACTGTCTGTACCTCTGTGTGTATATTGTGTAGGCTGCCTCTCTCTCTCTCTCTCACCCCAACCGGTCGAGGCAGATGGCCGCCCACCCTGAGCCATGGTTCTGCTCGAGGTTTCTGCCTCTTAAAAGGAAGTTTTTCCTTGCCTCTGTCACCTAGTGCTGCTCTTGGTGGGAATTTTTGGGCTTCTGTAACTAACATCATAGAGTACGGTCTAGACCTGCTCTTTTATGAAAAACTGTGAGATAACTGTTGTTGTGATTTGGCGCTATATAAATAAAATTGAATTGAATTGAATGTGCAGAACTTTGAACATGAGCAGAAAACCTGCTCAAATACAGGAGCTATTAAAGTCCAGGAGTTTATAACTGAATTAAAATGATTTAATTTATTATTGATGAGGTACAAAGGTGCCACATGCACTTAAAGAGGTTAACTCCATCAGTCACGCCTGCATGTGTGTTGATTCAGCAGTGATGATATTAAAAGTTGATCTACAGGAGAAACATATCTGAAAGCAACCCAGAATGCCTGACAGCTGCTCTGCATTATATTCTGTTACAGTTTTAGATTTTAAATTATTTTATTATACCTTTATTAAACCAGAAAAACTCTTTTTCCAAGTGTGTCCTGGCCAAGGCAGGCAGTAGTACAATTGCACATTTAAGATGGAAATAAATAATCAGTTACATGGTAATAAAATATCAAAATGTTCTCAAATATTCACCACAATTCAGCAAAAAGACGATCAACCAAGTAATCAGTCATAACATCTGAGACAGAATTGCCAGCCTTCAAGTCATTTAAAAGCAATCAGTGAAAACGTCTCACAAAGATTCAGCCACCTGCTGCTACCTGAATTGTGTGTGTCCCTTTACATAAATAATTTCCTCAATAAATTGATGCAGAAAAGGCAGAAATTGGTGCAAAAAATGCAGGAAATTAAATCCCCCGGTACATATTACCGCAGTTTCACAATTTAGCAACATCAAAATGAGACAGTTAATAGTGTTGTTGTGAGTTTTGTTATGCCATATAAGTAGAGGATGTTTACTGTTGCTTTACTGCTTTAATTCAATTCAATTCAATTTTATTTATATAGCGCCAAATCACAACAACAGTTATCTCACAGCGCTTTTCATAAAAGAGCATGTCTAGACCATACTCTATGATGATATTTACAGAAGCCCAACAGTTCCCACCAAGAGCAGCACTAGGCGACAGAGGCAAGGAAAAACTTCCTTTAAGAGGCAGAAACCTCTAGCAGAACCATGGCTCAGGGTGGGCGGCCATCTGCCTCGACCGGTTGGGGGTGAAGGAGAGAGAGAGAGGGAGAGAGAGAGAGAGAGCAGGAGAGGAATAGAGAGAAAAAGAGAGGGATGTAAGGAGAGAGAGAGGGGAGGGAGGCAGCCTACACAATATACACACAGAGGTACAGACAGTGAAGGTGATGTTGCTATAGACTTAATGAAAAATGGTACAGATATTTATAATAGTGTTAATGGTAACAATCGCAATTTTAATGATTATAATAACAATAATAACAATAAGACTAGCAACAATAGTCGTTGAAGCAGAGGGTGTCGAGCAGGAACACGGGTGCAGCAGGTGACCCGCAACCACAGATCCAGACTCCACAGCTCCAGAGCCAGAAAACCTGCAGGAAGTGATAGGAGAGAGAGACGAGAAAGCACAAGACTACCAGAAAGGGGAGAAGTTGTGTTAGTAACATGCAATAATGGTATGAGGTTGCATACAGAGGGAGAGAAAGTAGAGGAGAGAGGAGCTCAGTGCATCATGGGAAATCTCCCGGCAGTCTAGGCCTATAGCAGCATAACTAAGGGATGGTTCAGGACTCACCTGAGCCAGCCCTAACTATAAGCTTTATCAAAGAGGAAAGTCTTAAGCCTACTCTACTACTACTACTAATGTGGAGATGGTGTCTGCCTCCTGAACCCAAAATGGAACCTGGTTCCACAGGAGAGGAGCTTGATAGCTGAACGCTCTGGCTCCTAGTCTACTTTTGGAGACTCTAGGAACCACAAGTAACCCTGCATTCTGGGAGCGCAGTGCTCTGGTGGGGTAGTAAGGTACTATGAGCTCTTTAAGAGAAGATGGTGCCTGACCATTAAGAGCTTTGTAGGTAAGAAGAATGATTTTAAAATCTATTCTGGATTTTACTGGAAGCCAATGCAGAGAAGCTAAAACAGGAGAAATGTGATCTCTTTTCCTGGTTCCTGTCAGAACACGTGCTGCAGCATTCTGGATCAGCTGAAGAGTCTTAATGAACTTTTTCGAGCAGCCTGATAATAAGGAATTGCTGTAATCCAGCCTAGAAGTAACAAATGCATGGAGTAATTTTTCTGCATCATTTTTAGACAGGATGTTCCTGATTTTCACAATATTACGTAGGTGAAAAAAGGCGGTCCTTGAAATTTGCTTAATGTGAGACATGTCCTGATCAAAGATAACTCCAAGATTCCTCACAGTGGTGCTGGAGGCAGCTGTGCTGCTTTTGACCATTTTATACTTTAGGAACATTTTATCAAAACTATGTCAACTTTACATACAATGGTGCAATTTTTGTGTGTAATTTTTAACCTTTTAAACCTGAAAATCCTCTGCTTTAAATTGTGTATGTAACAGTGACAAAGAAGGTAAATCATATGGAATGGCAGTATTTATTTACCAAAGTTTTTTAAAATAAAGATAGAAAATAATAAAATGAAATAAAGTCACCTTTTGGGTTCTAATTGACATCCCTTAAATTACCTTAACAAATCGAAACATACAACAGTCCAACTTGTTTCCCCTGAAACTGTAAAATTGATATGTCAAGCTGTACCACTAAGACTACTGATGGAGACTTAACTCTGCACTAAAACACTTAAATATCACACCTCTTCCTTTCAGACTGCAGCCATGATAGCGCATGGATTCCCCCAATGCCTGTTTGTGCATATTCGATATGTACCTAGGAACCTTTTGCAAGCCCTGCTTTCTCGTTTATGCCTGTTTGCATCATACCTACATCATACCTGAATTTATATCTTTTCTATGTTCCATAGACAAATTAACAATCTTAATCTTAATTTAACATGGAAATGCTCCAGTATAGCGCCTTTCTAGTCTTTTCGACCACTCAAAGCGCTTTTACACTACATCTGCATTCACCATTCACTCATATTTATACACTGAGCCTAACTGCTCAAACAGAAACATACATTCATACACTGAGGACATGATTCCCGATTAACGGCCAACCCGCTCTACCTCCTGAGCCACAGTCGCCCCAACATCAGCTTGAAAGCAACTGAAAACACAAATAATTTTTTTATTGTAAAAGAATTCAGGCGTCAAGGGGTTAAGGGAAAATAAACAGCCCCCCGTTGCAGGCCTGAATGCAGCTTGAGTGCACTGAATGACAATTCACAGTGGAGCAGATGACCCCTTCACTCCATGAGCAGGGTACCAATGAGTTACTCACCAATGGTGAACAGTTCAAGCGTCTCCTTACTGTTTAAGGAGACAGTCTACTCTCAGTCCCAGTGATGATGATGAAGAAGAGGAGAAAACTCCTAACTCAGTCTCAGTGATAAGTAGCCTACCGGCGGAAGTTAGCTCGCATATTCACAATAATGTCCACAACAGACTTTTAGCCAAATAAAACACTTCTCATAAATGAGTCAGGCTAACCCTGGGGTCTGTACGTCTATTACTCATCTTGGTTTCTAGCTATTCGCCACTCAAACAGTTGCACACTCACACTACAGTGTCTTCTTCTCCCGCATGTCTCTTATGTTTTTCTGCTCCTCTAACTCCTCTGCCTGCTAGTCACGCCCCCTAACCAATCATACCTTTTAGAAACGTGATGTCTCTCTTGATGGACTAATCAGAAGCAGATAAATAAATGCAACAGGTTAATATGTCTCACCTCTGATTGATTAATGTACATTCCAAACAAACTATGAAAACACTGTCCCCTTAAAGGAACAGAGCCCTCTATAATAACAATGTTGGGTAATACTGCTGTGTTTAAATTAGCTCTGGGGTTAACCCTATGGCAGCTGTCAGTGGGTGGAATATATTAAGAAGTAAGTAAACAAGTTGTCCTCAAAGTTGATGCGTTAGAAGCAGGAAAAACGGGAATTTGAGTGAGACTTTGACCAGGGCCAAATTTTGATGGCTGGACGACGGGGTCAGAGAATCTCCAAAACTGCAGCTCTAGTGGGGTGTCTGCAGGGGGTCAGTACCTATGATAAGTGGTCCAAGAAAGGACCATTTTTCCTTCACATTTTCTTCTTCTTTTACATCACGTGGATGGTCAGGTGCGTGTGTGTAAATTACCTGCGGAACACATCGCACCAGGATGTACTATGGGAAAAATGCAACCTGGTGGAGGCAGTGTGATACTTTGGGCAATGTTCTGCTGGAAAATCTAGGCATTAATTTGTATGGTAATCTGAGACGTACCACCTACCTAAGCATTGTTGGAGACCATGTACACCCTTTCATGGGAACCGTATTCCCTGATGGCAGTGGCCTCTTTCAGCAGGATAATGCGCCCTGCCACAAAGCAGCAATGGTTCAGGAATGGTTGGAGGTAGTGTTGTAGTCAAGACTGCCCAAACCAAGACCAAGTCAAGACCAAGACCAGAGTTTATCGAGACCGAGACAAGACCAAGACTTTTAGGGACTGAGACCAAGTTGAGACCAAGACCGGTTCCCCACATTACATGACACACAATAAAATGTGGAACAAGATCATAGGTGCTTCTCAAATTGATAGATCCTGAAAGATCCACATTCTCATTAAAACACCCACATACAAACACTAAGAGCTGAAATCAAAGTAAGCGTCTTTCTTCAACACTCCTTTTTCACTCTTACCATCGCAGGGACAGTCGTTAACGGTAACACATTTTTAATTAGGGTTATTGGTTGCATTTGAAGTTTTACATCCAATCACTGTTAGGATGTTAACAAATAAATAAGCAATTTGTTGAAATTCCCAGACAAGACCGAGTAATGTGGTCAAGTCCGAGATGAGACCAAGACCATCAAAAAGTGGTCTTAAGACCGGTCTCGAGTACTACAACACTCGTTTGGGGAACACAACGAGTTCAAGTTGTTGACTTAGCCTCCAAATTCCCCGGCTATCAAAATCATCTTGCATCTCGAGACTTTCTCAACATAGCGTTATTGCATTATAATGAAACACATGTCCACACTGGTTTTCATTTAACTTACCTACTTTTAGAGATTTAATCATGTTTAAATGGCAGCGTGATCTGTGAATCCCTCCTTGTGGTACACGCATGCATGTGCTAAAGTGAAGGTCTGACTAAAGAGCTTCATTCAGCTACCAAATAGTCAAACTCAGATATGTGCTCTTACTGGATGAACAGGGCTGGAAGACCCACAAAGCAGTATGTAAACAAAAAGTCGTTTTGAAGATGTAACTCTGCTTTTACAAGAATGTCAGACATGATGAGGTGCTCAGACAGGAAGACGATTACACTATCTACAGCATGACTGTTGTATCAGCATAAAGTATACCGAGGGGGAAATAATGCTGAGGTGAGCAGAGCGAGACAGTGAGAGGACACAAAGAGGGGACATTGCAAATACATCATCAAATCAACCAAAACAGAAGCCTCTGATCCAACAGACAGCAGCTGCTCATGGAGCTGTAACATAAGACAAACTGTCCATAGCATTAATTGAACATGTTGGAGGAGGGATGTAAATGTGGTATATGGTATTATGCTAGGAAAGAAAGTTGACAAAAGTAATTATAGTTGTCCTGAACACTCACGCTTGAAGTCAGAGTGAAAAGTCGGCTGTTACAGAGAGGGGGCAACATGCAGTATTGTTTAATATGGAGATAACAGCACACTCACAGTCTCTCCTGGAAGACATTTATAGGGTTATCCTGAACTGTGAGTGAAATATTTGTGTGAAGATTGAAAAATGTTGAGAGACAACTTCAAAACCTGCCTACTATCTCACCCCCGCACAGCTGACTGACCAATCACATGGCTCAGCTAAGCACTGTCACGCCATTCCTTTCTGCCATCACCCCATTGGATTCATCACAGCGCTATTAAAATCTTAAACATTATGGCACATGGGCCAGGGCCCTGTACTACAAAGCAGGATTTTTATTCCAGGTGTCTGACAACATTATGGGAAGAATCCCTATGAGTGACTCCCTGTAACATTCTTTATCTTTAACCAGAAACAGTAACAGTAGAAATTCAGGGTTGGAGAGAGGAGTCTGTTGTGTTCAAGTAGCGTTAGGAAATAAAGTTTTGCTAGCAGCTCCTGTTTTTACACAACAAACTCCTCTCCCTTATTTCCACGGTGTTTCCTGCAACAACTCACCTGCAGAAAGGGTTCTTTTGGTTGCAGTCATAGTCCGCCCCCAGTTTGGAGAAGCAGACAGGACTCAGGCACAGAAGCTAAGCAATGTACTGCTGTGAGGTAGCGGTTAGACCAGCAACCCCAATTTTCTGCAAGATAAAATTACTATTTTTGTCAAAGGAGTCTGGCGGCTTTGAAGAGAGCATAGATCTGCAGCTAGACCGGGAAGAGGAAAAGGCATGCTGAAAGCTCTGGAGATACAGATGATCAGGTGAAATATTGGAATGCAATTGTCTAACTGGTAGGTGTGTTTACAGTCAGTGAACAGTAAGCAACGGACCCAAACAAATGGAGGGATTCCCAGAGAAATCAGACTGTTCATTGTTCATATAAAAAAAACACCTTGTCACTCGTTACCAAATTTGAGCAGCTAAGGAGTACATCTCATCAGTGTCAGTGAGCCAATAAGCATGCTTGTATTAAAATCTAGCGCAGGTAACTTGTCTCTGCTTGTCGGTGAGTCCGTTCACCACATCGTCCACTGGGATGAAAGCCCCAGCGCGTCCTCTCCTCGCCAAACATGGTGTTGCTTACAGACCGACAGGTAAATACTCGTGAAGTTTCCACCGTGAATGGTTGTCAGACCTGGACTAGCTGCTCTTTAGCATAATAGTCTGTTACTATTTCCCATTACAGCAGTGTCATAGTACTGGTACTGGCATCAAAATTTTATGAGCAGTATTGCCCTAGATATTTAAAATGCTAGTGCTATGCTTCCTCACACTTGATTTTCTGTATAGAGAATTGAGTCTGAGTGCGTAGGAGTTTGTTCCTTGGTGTGTCCTACTCACCTGTCAGCTGTCTTGACAATTTGACTTGACTTCCTTTGACTTTTGTTGACTTCACTGAGAGATTTCAGACCTTCATTGCTCCTGACCAGTGATCGAAATACTGCAAATATGTCAATTTTTCTCTCATGAGGTCATGAAGTACAAAGAAACTATAGAGGTTTTCCCAGAGCTGCCAGGCCTCTGAGTGGCACAGAGAGCAGTGTGTTAGCTTGTGGACACTGAGTGATGGATAGGCTTGTCTCAGTGAACTACTGCTGGTTGATGCCTTAATTTTAACCTTGTCACCAGACTACAACCACCTCCTTGTTGAGCACCACTCCTTCTTCCTTTACGCCCTCACTTTCCTTCTGTTAAGGTGAAACCCCCACACTCCCGACAGGCAGTCTCTCGTGAGCTGCCTGTTATAAAGTTATAAATATAAATGGACTCTGCTCTGGAATCAAATATTGTCACCATAGTCAATGCCTTGCTAGAGCTGTGTCATGCGCCATACAAGCGTGTTCTACAGTGATTGATGAATGAGGCTGTTTAACCAAGTGACAGACTAACACTGGAACTGTACTACACAGCAGCTTATGTAAAATTCAGATTTCAGAACTTGTTAGCAAACAGAAGCTCAATTACACATCCCACGGACACAGAGCAACCTTATCCTTTATTTTGAGCAGTATGTCTGTCCACCTGATGAATGCAAGTCCAATATTCACTCTATTTTAGCTCTACCAACTCTATTGTCACTGTGTCACTACTAGAGACACCTTTCAAATTGTCATTTGATACATTGTTAGTATAAAAATATATAGTTGCTTTAATAATGCATGAGTATACTAAACCCTTTGTGGGTCCAAGGGTGATGAGGATCAGTTCATTTGCAAGTAGCTAAAGTTATACATACCTAAAAATAAAAGATTGACTTTAGATCTGTAATCACGTTTTGTTGGCTGGGAAGCCAGAGACAGGTGACAGAGTAATTAACGTTCAACCTGAAAATGAGATTAGCAGCAGGAGATATAATTGTTGATTAATTTGTATCTGACACCACTTGCTCCAAATACTGGATGTCCTTATGCAGATCATGAAGTTACTTAACTTGAAATATTGATGTGCTATGCCTGAAAGGTTAACTTTCCTTCTTAACTGGGAGATTGTCCTAAAACTGACGAAAAATGATCAGCTAGATCATATCTCTAGAGAAGAGTCGCCACAGTCGCGCTCACAATGGTCCAACGTTTTAATTCAAATGAACAGGAATTAGCTCCAGCACATATAATCTGCTGCTGGTGATGTTTTTCATTCAACCGACAAACGTGACTTCTAAAATGCAAATAAATCAAAGAAGGACAGAATAAAAGTTTGAAAGAGATGTGTTGAGATGTGAATTCAGGTGTGTGTGTGTGTGTGTGTTGGGGGGGGGGGTG
>NC_060171.1:34047148-34085812 GCF_021292245.1 Micropterus dolomieu | reverse complement strand
GTGTGTGGGTGGGGGTGTGGGGGGGGGGGGTGTTAGGGGAAGATAGAGATGGAGAGCGAGAGAGAGAACAGCAGCCCTGTATGCTCAAGTGTCTCTCATGGTTGTGTCAAATTAAAAACTTTAATCAGTACAAACCAGTCCAGATGTGTGTGAATGCGCTGGAAAACATCCTCACTGATGTTATCTGAGGTAATAGGGTGTGTCAGGTCTTTCAACATCTGGCTCAGGAGGTAGCGCGGGTTGCCTGTCAATCGGAAGATCAGCGGTTCGATCCCCGGCTCCTCCAGGCTGCATGTCACAAAATACTAAACCCTGAATTGCCCCTGGTGGCTATTCCATCGGTGTATGAACTTAGGCTCAGTGTGTGAATGGTAAATGCGATGTAGTGTAAAAGCTCTTTGAGTGCTTAACTTAAGCTGCCTTCCCAGATCGACTTATAACTCCCAGTCAGAAGCAGCGGTGAGCAGGCCTGATGATGTCCTTGGCTGCAGTCTGGGCTGCTCTCCATCCCGTTGATGATAATGTGCTTCATCTGGTCATGGAGGTGCTTCCTGCTTGTCAGAGCTTTGAAGATGCACTCCACTGCTGGCTGTAGCACCTGGTCATAGCACCAGTGATAGCAGACTTCTCTTAGGCCTTTCAGGCTGCTACTGAGGATGTGCTCCAGCATTCCTCTTTCGGAATATAGAGAGCATGATGGAGTTTCTCTGTTGTTCCAGACTTGGAAGTTTACTGGGCTTGGCAGGACATCTGAAACAGCTTGGACCATGAACTTAATGCACTGGTGTTCTGCCTACCAGTTCCAGCACATTCCACCACTGTGTTCATCCTCTTTGTTGCCGCGTGTCCACTATCCTGCTGTTCTGTTCCTCCTCAACACCAGCACACACCTTCTCCAGGATTAGTTACCTTGGACCCTGTGTTAGTGGGGTTGCGAGAAGGTGCCCAGCCCTGCTTGCCCGGATGACACTGTCCCCACCGATGCCCTGTGTCTCTACTGAGACTCTGCCACTTCCTGCCTGCTGTATCCACACGAGAGGCATCCAATTCATGACATGATACGTAAATTCAACATAAATTCAATGTAAATACAATCAAATGCCCACATTAGTAACATTGTTTCTATGTGCAAATTTAAAAATCTCATTAATTATTACACTGGCCAGGCTATGAAATACTTTGGGGTTGTTAAAAGAGTAATATTAAAATAAGGAATCGACCCCTGCTGCCGCACATTCAAAATACAGGCCCATTCATAACCATTTGTCTGAAAGTATTTTTACACTCTCCTAAATAGTAACTTTTGCTTCTTTGTCCAAAGCTTCTAAGTCCTACTTTCTTTTTGACTTGAAGTCGAAGTTCAGAGCCATTCTTAATACCATTTCTCAGAATTTCTATTCATTGCGCCCTGATTTGAAATAGTTTTGATGGAGGGCAAGATTTGGCCCACAGGCTGGTTGACCCTACTGTTGTGTCTCTGTTAGTGTCCTGCCTCACTGCGGTGCAGGCTGTCTAGATCCTCTGTGATTAATAGATGAGGCTGCCTGAGAGAACAAAGCTGTAGCCAGAGAGACAAACAAGAATCAGCAGAGAGTCATTCCATCCACTGTGTTCTATGCTGCAGCTGAGGATATCTGAGGAGAATCATTCAGTTTACACTGAACTGTTGGATCTGGGGTCCAAACACACACTGAGCTGACAGCTTTGCTAGCACACTGGAGTAAAACAAAGACGTAAGCAACTAGATGATGTTGCCATGAATGTGTTTGCAGAAACATAATTAGCAGGAAGTTAGGACAGGCCAGTTGGCGTCTTACACTAGTGAATACATTAGACATTGTTTTGTATCGAATGTGAGACATTGTTTCGTGAGAAGCAAAGCTTCTGATTGATTTGACTTTGAAACCGAAATCCTGAACGTTTTGGTAGCAGCAACTACATTTAATTCATCAAAGAATATTTTAAACAGTTATATTATAAATATACCAAACGTTCCTTAACTTTTTGCAGTCTCTTTACACAGAGATAGAGACACCATCTAGTGGCCATTACAGGAAGTCCAGCTTCATACAGACATCCTTCACACACTGCTGCAAACATTAATTCGTCTCTGAAGTCTGCTGGGGATAAATATTCATGAATCTGTATAGAAAAACACAACAAAATGATGCTCCTTAGGACTTCAGATATTACCTCAAAATCATTCCATTCAGACATTTTCTTCCATATCAGAGTAATCCAGTCATTGTTTTAGGGCTCTGGTGTAGCTCACAGCTAATTAACTGAGTTAAAAGCAACAGTACGAGGTGTACTGTTTACTACGCCCAAAGCATGATGGGAGTCCTGGTGGTGGCACAACATCAAAATATTTTCACCATTAATGAAAATAATAATAAGAAAAACAATACTAGTGACAAAATATATTAAAAAGAAGTTAACTATTTTTTGGGCTTTTGTAGCCTAAAGCTGATGATACACGGGGCAATTTTTTGAGCAATCTTGCTAGTGGCAAGACCGACGTTTGAACGGATAGCGACGGGGCGGGTGGCGGAGTGCTGGGGGAAGGGGATTACGGTAGTAATCTTTACTCATTACCATTGATGGCAACGTTGCCCTGCACGATTGCTCTAGAAGTTGCTCTGTGTATCATCAGCTTAAAACTAGGCCTCCTGGGGTGCAGGAAGCAAGCCACAGTCTCTGGTGTCAAAGTTCGCATTCCATTATTGCCCCAAATTGTATTTGTCAAAATCATCAAGTACTGTAAATTCTGAGAGACAGGGTTGTGTCAACAATTTCAAATGGATGGCATTTCTCAGTGGTCAGTCCAGTCCTGAAAAGATAAATACTGCATGTGACATGTAGTGACTCTTGCATAAGCCTGTAAATAAAGAGTTTAATTGTTTAGCTTCAACCACAGCAGCTTCGGTTGGTAAGTGAGCAGCTGGGCATGTATCACAAGATGCTGTAATATTGAAACATTAGTGAATAGTTATTGAAAGCATGACTTGAATTGCTCATCTAATATATAATGGATTACTCTCTGTAATTAAGTGTCCCAATAGTGAATGCAGTGGTCTGAAATAATGCTTGAAGAGGCCTTCCCAAATATAAAGAATGCATGACTGAACATACAACCAATTCACAACATGAGCTGTGAATTTGGAAGCCGTTACATGAGACATTTTTCCCCCTGAGGTCCTTGCCTCACTTATCTCATGAAAGAAGGTTCCAATCTGAGTCAGACTCTGCAGCCCTACCTGCTCACTCACTGCGAGCTGCTCTGGATGAGAGCACAAGCTAAATGCCTAAATTGTAAATTGCGGTTGGTAAGCTAATGAGCTGCATTATGTCTGCTGTGATTAGATGTTATTTGCTCCCAGGATGCTTTGCCCCGCAGAATAGAACATTGGTACTTAGTCCGCCGCCAGGAAGTGAAGTCTGCCAGTGCTTACGTATGACTCTAAACGTGTGTTTGTGTGCGTGCACGTGCATGCGTGTATGGGACAGTTTTCAGTGAGTCTCTCTGTGCCTCGGATGCTAATTTCAGCTCAGTAATTGTGTTTCCATTAACGTGCTGGCATCAATTCTTCCAGGACATACAGCTAATTTAGCCGGTACCCATTGCCCTCTAAACTACCATGCTCAAATACACACACATAGACACACACCGAGCTGCCACTTTACTGGCATATCTTCCTCCATTAGAGACTTAAGTCAGTGAAGCTGAAAAGACACACACAGAGACACACACACACACACACACACACAGGTTGACTACTGGGTTCACTTTGTATTTAACTACACAGGTCATTACAGCCCAACTCACACTTCTTCTTCTCTTTCCCTCTGTCTGTCTCTTGATCCTATCACCACTATTTGAACATAATGGTCACCACTGTGCTACATCATTGACACAGTAACAACTCTGAGTCAGTCAGAAGTGTCACTGACACTGAGTTATTGTTTGATAAATCATCATATAGTGGACATTTTGTGAATGTGTTGAGATCCAGTGGGACAGTTTGTCCTGGGGGATTTAAATTGAGAAGTACACCAACTTGTCTTCTCACCAAGGACACACTGTTGATGTCCCATTGCCTGCCAACCTAGTGTGCTCATACACACACACACGCACGCACACAATAAGACACAACAAGCTTCCTCTTCACTGGCATTTATTTTTCAGACTGATGGGCCAGACTGGTTTCAGCTCTACTAATTACACATACCATACTGATTAGAGCGTCTGGTAAAGGATTTTTTAGATTGATACTAATATCAATATTTCAGAGTTAAAGAAATCTGATAAAAACATGTTGGTCAGTATTGGTTTATTAGCATAAACACATGCCATAAACAAGCATTTGATAAGAACCCCTTGTTTTAGTTATTTTTTAGAAGATATGATACAAGATATGCGCTGACCATGACATTTTACAGTGGAAAACATAACAGCACATGTAATGAAAACATTTAATTAGTAAGCCTTTATGAAATTAGCATCAATAACAAATAAAAAATATAAGCAAAAACATACCCAGAATATTTGATAATTGCTTCATGCGATCCATTGGAAAATATTCTAACCTAAAGGTTCACTTAGGAGCTGTTTTTGGAGCTTTCACAGGACACCATGCCGTCTTTTTCAAACCTGAGTAAGTTCAATTCACTGAAGAAGATCAAAGGAAACAGTTAAAAGTTGTGGAAATAGCTTTGAGTTAGGATTTTTTTTATTACAGACAACAAAGATACATGTGCATCTAAAAAAGACAGAGAGATTAAAGGCCCAGGAGACCTTTGCAAGTGTTTTGAGTTAATTAGCTGATTAGAGAGCGCTTCTCAGGTTGACATTTCTGTGTTATAAATTCTAAAATTCTAATACATTTTGAGATACTGAAGTTTTGATTTCCATGAGCTGTAAGCCATAATCCCAAGATTGAAAAAAGGCTTGAAAAAATTTCACTTCATCTGCATGTGGACACGTATATGTTTGATAATAAAACAACTGAACTGTAATAAAAATTAAATGAAGTAGTGTGTGGCGTGTTCAGGAATATGAAAGGAATCCTCCTCCCCCAACGACAAACTCATCTTTATCTATTAGTGTATCCTTCAGTTTATAGTAGTTTATAGATTGTTATGTGTATGTAATTAGCTGAAATAGTTTACGGTGATGGTTTACTTATTAGCTCCAAAGCATCAAAGCAAAAATTTTTCCTTGATTGCCAAGACTTGGGAGAACAATTTTCAAAATTCTAAACTGTTTCACTGGCACTTATTTTTCAGACTGACGGGCCAGACTGGTTTCAGCTCTACTAATTACACATACCATACTGATTAGAGCGTCTGGTAAAGGATTTTTTAGATTGATACTAATATCAATATTTCAGAGTTAAAGAAATCTGATAAAAACTATTTTCAAAATTCAAAACTCTTTGTCATTTTTATTGCCAGAGTAGTTTGAATAAAGTTTTGTGAGATTCAATATCGGTTTAAATTTCTTTGTCCTTATAAAAAATGTATTTATACACTCATGGGACAAAACTACATTACAAATTCTGTTAGCCTAGGTTGTCCTGAAAAAACAAAAACAGATGTATATTACTCGATTGTGCATTACAGAGGTTATACAAGCATTATTCCAGAAGGTGAACCTAAAAGAGGTAAGAAAAAAGATGCCGTAGACCCAAGGGGGTTAACAAGTTTGAAGGGTGTACAAGTTGATTTTCATACTGATGAAATGACATGAAATCTATGGCTGCCTGAAGGAAGGAAATCAATCATAAAACTGGTTGTATGCATTTGAAAATAGTCAGCAGTCATGTACAATATACACAATTTGGAGTTAATGGGCTCCAACATGCAAAATCAGCAGTATGACCTTTTACATCAGCTGACCATTGTCAGGGCTGACTGTATATTTTTTGATCTGAAATATTTCCTGAGCTTTTAACTGACTCTGTTACTTCCTCCTCAGAGCTCATGGGCCAGACGCCATGATCCTGGTGGATGGACAGCCTCTGCAGACCAATGGGGAGCTGGGTCTGTCCCAGATGCTTCACATAGCTAGTCAGATTGCAGCTGGGATGATCTACTTGGCGTCTCAACACTTTGTGCACCGTGATCTGGCAACCAGGAACTGCCTGGTGGGGAATGGCCTTCTGGTGAAAATAGGAGACTTTGGCATGTCCAGAGACATTTACAGCACAGATTATTACAGGGTAAGAAGATTTTGTTCCTACATTGAACACTTTTGACCCAAAGATGGTCAAAGATGCTTGAAAGGTCAAATCCTTTACATTTATTATGGCATTTACAAGTGAAATGCCACTACAGTTTGTTTACTTTTATCCTCCGTAGTCTGGAGTAGTCTGTAACAAGATAAACAAAGAGACACATGGATGGTTTCTTTTATTTCTATAGTTCTGGACTTCTTCTGATTTTGATGTTCATGACCAAAATAATGTTTACGAAGCAGCATGACTTATATTTATGTGACGAAAATTACATGTCATCACCAGTAGACTCACCTAATAGCCTAAGATTTGTTCAATATGTCAGCAGTGGACAGAGGATAAATAACTTACTGTATTGTACTAGTGTAGATAGCTGCAGGAGAGGAGACTGACTGTCACATTATGATTCACTGTATAGTTTCTCTAAATTATTTCGCCTGCGGCTGTTTTTTTTTAAGGTTTTGTAATATTTTAATGATACGTTTCCTGCCAATGTAGAAGAGGTGTGTCTGTTAGACGATGGTAACAGCTCAGAGAGATTTTCAGGAGACTCTCTCAGCACTGTAATTGGCATGGTGGGGAATAATTTGTATTTGGCAGTAAATGTCAATGACACCATTGAGTCCCATCCTGCTAAGTAGCTTCTGTGGACTGTTTTCTTTTTATTGGCTGCTCCAATGTCCCAGCAGGGCCGCTGGTACAGCAACAGAAAAGACTGACTGATTTTTTATTTATTTTAATTCTGAACAGCAGTGAACTGGTTCAGTGGTTCCGTTTTACAGACATCATAATACATTATTTATCCCTTGTTTATATTGCTCATGTGCACTCACCCCACCTTAATGCACTTTAATGTTGAGTTGTTTGGATTGAATTTGTTGTATATTTATAATGGCAATGTCAGCTCTGAGTCAGAAAGATAAAATGCACAAAAAGTAAACTTGGCATAGAAAGACAACCAAAGACACACACACAGACCTTTAAGAAAAGGCTCAATCTTTTCATAAAAATGTAGTTTGGACTATTGTTACATGAACAGGAGGAAACAGTGCGTTGGTTGGGGACTATTTTTATCAGTTGATGAATCCACATGTGGTGCTCTAGTGAGTATTTGGGGCAGCAGGACGGTGTATGTGGGACTGAATCAAAATAAACTACAGTGTGTGTGTTGATGGTGATTAAGGGTCATCTCACCCAGTGCAGCAGTGAGGCTCACTGATGTGTTTTCTAGTTTGTGGACAACAATGGAGCTCCACGGGTCAAAAGAAGAAGATACGTCAGGCTGTGATGCACACACAGTACCTGTTAGGAGATACATTCTTTGTTCTGCACATGGGAGTTAGAATAAGAAAAAAATAGAATATCAACAGAGTTATGTTTTAAGAGAAAGTAAAACTTAGGATTGTTTGATTAAGGTCAGTGTAAATGCAACTGTTCTCAATTAGCTATTTATGTGCAGGGCAGTATTTGTCTGAGTTCAGGAGGTAGTATAAGGATCATAAAGTATAGTTTCAAAAATTAAACACTGTTCTAATCTTACGCCGCTATGGTGAAGGTTTGGTTAGCTCTATGTACAAAAACAACTTGGTTAAGGTTAGAGAAAGATTGTGGTTTTTGTTACAATAAGTACTTACACTTGCAATATTTTTTTTCCCCACTTGCTTAACAATGAAACTCACAGCTCTATAAAGCCAAAGGGAGCTGCAGAGGAAGCTGCTAATTTTGTGTAGGTTCATCACTATAAGATACACTAATATCATTATATAATATTCATTATTACTGCTTTAAGGTTAGGAAAACATCTTGATTTGGGTAAAAAATTAATACTTTGTCAGGGTTGAGGGAGATTCATCACCATGCTTACATTAAACACTTGGTTAAGGGTAGAGAAAGATCATGGTCACAGTAAAAAGAAAACAACGTTGACTGTCAGTTGGCCAAGGACAGCGGCCGCCCATGTCGTTTTGTTGACCAATCCATTGTTTACTTTGACTCCTTGAGAGATGTTTCCTATTTCCCTGTTTTTTTTTCAGGTATTTTTTCATTTACTTAACCTCTTGGCAGGTGAGCCAAAATGTTCCTTCCAGACACTGCACAGGTACACACATCCTCCCAGCTGTAGTTTGTCTGAGAGCAGAGACAGACTGGCTCATTAACATGCATCGCTCAGACAAGCAAAATGACAGAGGATATGATTTTCCTCCCTTTGCTTGCAGCCAAACAGAACTCTGGGAACTATGTCTGCAGTTCAGACTGAGCAGATTGCAGTTCAGCCCAACTTCTAAATTATCCAAGACATCCAGGTCTTCAGGGTCAGACAGAGTGCACACCTCTGTCCTGCATGCTTGTGGCTGTTCCCCATCAGGGTTCTCAGACTAACTAAAGCTGTGTGTATCTACAAACTTTAAGACTTCCAGCAATTCAGTTTTGAACATTGAACTGATTTTTGATTTGATTGCTTTCCAAGTCTCTGCTTACTAAATCACCAGACAGCTGTTGAAATGTGTTAAGCATCTAATAATTTAAAGGGGTTTTCCAGTCATCTAGTATAACACTGTACGTTTAAAGTAGGTGGGGCTTCAAGAGACAGAAAAAAAGGTCCCATATTGTGCTCATTTTCAGGTTCATAGTTTTATTTTGGGAGTCTACTAGAAAATGTTTACCTCATTTACTGTTCAAACGCATTGTTTTACTTGTCCATTGCCGCAGCTTCTCTGTTCTCTACTCTCTGTTCTGTCTGAACAAACCTTTTTAGCTCCTGTCTCTTTAAGACCCCCTCCCTAGAAGCCCACTTTCTGCTGATTGGCCAGATTCTGGAAGCCTGCCAAGGGGCTGCAACTAGCTGTGTGGCAATACAGTAGGTCTGGCGGTGATTTGATAGTCATGACATCACAATCTTCCAGAAGTCCTGACAGCTCGTTTCAAGGCTCGTTTCTGAATGTGTGCTGTGTGCGTTTCAGCTTCTGAAGCTGAATCCTCAATAAAATAGCAGGAGCTAAAACCCCTCATGTCATTTGCTCTATACTTGGCCAGATGTGGACTTTGAATTAGGACAGTATTTTGGCAGTGACTGATGACTTTTCACAAGTACAGACAAGAACACAGATTAGGAAATGTCTAAAGGCTCGTGCAGACTACACGACTTTCAGCATCGGCCGATGGCCGTGCTGTTCACACTACACAACTTGCCGTCTTGTGACGGGAGTCTTGAAGTCGTTGTGGCGTTCATACTACGTGACTGATTAGTGACAGGGGGTCACACACTACACGATTTGACAAGAAAACACATGTGAAACAGGAAATGAGCGATCCTGCACACGAAACAGCTGTTGTTTGTTATTATAAAGACAGCAATCATAAAGACAAAGAATCTGGGTGAAAGGATGGATCAGCACACGCAGGTAGCAGGGATCGTCTGAGCTACAGAGAGAGCTGGAGGGGAGTAAAAAGTGTTTTGCAGTTTAAAAGTAGCAGCCTGCTCTCATTGGGTGGATGCGGATGCGAATCGGCCGACTCCTCCAGATATTTGGCAATAGATATCTAGCTGGGGCTGGCAATGTGTCAGAAATGCGCCAGGGAGCCGTTTTGATGCGTTGTCAAGTAGCTCACACATAACGACTGGCGAGCGTCGATTGATCGCTGATTTACCACTGACCACAGCCTGACAGTCGAGTCAGTTAACCTCTGTGAGTGGCAAATTGGGCTTAAAATCGCGTGGTGTGAACTAGGCTTTAGGTTAAATAATAGTGTCTCTCACTAGACTCTTCCTGCCTGGGAAATGCCCACATACTTCAAACACCACACTTCCAGTAATGCAGGCTTTCTGTTAAAAATGTGTATCGCTTACAAGCTGGGAGTAGAAAGTTGACTTGAATCAGGTTACTATAACAGTTTTCCAACAGTTGCATAGCGGAAAAGGGACCATGGTTGATACATTCACCAAGCATCTGGTGAGCTGTTGTTGAAAATCTGTAACCTATTCCATGAACGCTGTGCCACAGCTGTGAGCTGACTGCTGCGCTGTGGAAGGCAGTCTAGATTAGCCCCAGGCCAGCTCTTAGCCCAAGGTAAATGGTAACTATGGGCTTCAAACATGAAGCCTGAGAATTATTGTAAAACATTCAGAGCTTTTGAAATCTACAAAAGAGGGCTGTCTCAGAATAATCTTCTGTCCTCCAGTGACAGCAAAGGAAAACAGCGCAGTTGACTTTGTGGGGAGAGAGTGGGACGCAGTGGTTATCCGTCTCTTTCGTCTCCAGTAATGAGGTCGTTATGTTGTGTATGAGAATCTTCTTCGGAATGCAAAGATGTCTTCAGCAAACACAAAAACAGTCTCTTCTAGTCCAGTGAATGAAGACTTTCACCTAGGGAAAAACAAAGTTCTAATAAAGTCAAACATTGAAGCAGCAATGTTGGGTTTGGTGATGTGATTACGTTTAGCTGATGCTTTTATCCAAAATGACTCACAATTGCTATGTACGTCAGAGGTCGGTGTTTTGCTCAGGGAGAAATTGGTGGACATGTCATAGTGGGGAATTGAACCCAGGTCTCTCACACCAAAAGCATGCACCTAATCCACTACTCCATCACCACCCCATGGCTACTGCGTTCCAGTGGGGCTCGTCCAGTATTATAAATATCACACTTTGGTGCGATTTAACAGACAAGAGAGATTTTGGCGCTGTTTCTTTGTTAAAGGCTTTGTTCCTTACATGAAGGCCTCCTTGTTAAGGCTTTTTTTTTTTTTCATGTAGGCCTTTGTCTTTGTTTCCCATATATGGGAGGTTCCAAGGGTGGGGTGTAACAAGTGACATTGAGAAGATTGTATGAAACAGGAATACAGAATGGTGAAAAACTGTTCCAGAACCAGACAGCTCTGCCACCTTGCAACTTAGGTGTCACAGTAAGCCATGACTGTGAGTTAGCATGTACAATACCAAAGCCCAAGAATTGGCTCACCTCAATAGGATGCAGCCTTCATCAATGTTGATATCTACATCTGTGCCTTTCCTGCTATGAGATGTTGAAATGTGTGCTACAAAAAAGGAAATGAAATCAAATGAAAGAGACAGAAACTGTTTACTGAGCTATATTATAGTTAGAATACAGGGTTTGGAACATGAAGAATGTATGGATCATCAGTCAGCAGTAATTTACACTGTAAGACAAGTTCTAAAACCTGTCGCTATTGGAATCCGTTATTGTCACCCTGAGTCCAAGCTCTTAAGTCCATGAATCCAAGAAAGGAGGAAGAAGAGGTGACGGGGAATCAGACAGCAGAGATAGAGAAGGGAAAGGGGGGAGAGGAGGGCAGGGAGGACGAACTGTCAGCAGCACACTGGAGGTCATTCATTATGTGAGTCTTGATTAGGAGGCACATATTTGACTAAATTAGTCAAGCTGCTTTATGATTTCACAGAAGTCAGACAGCAGGCGAGAGCAAATGAAAAATGATTCACTCACTGTCTGATCTACATGCTGTCCTATAATTGAGAGGACTTTCTGGGTTGTACAGTACGTCTTCTCATATCCTCAAGATCAGTCAAGTGTGATTAAAGGAAAAATCCACCCAAGTGACTGGCCTGCTCAGTAAGCTGTATTAGATTTTTATTGGATCATTATTATCATTATTGAGTTTTATATTTACTATTGGTTTTTAGCTACTAGCCAGAGGAAACAAACTTAGCTTGTAATTAGGAAAGCTCATTTGTGCACAGACATGGCATTTTATTGATCATCATACAGCCTGACCATGACGGTTGTTAGCTAATGAGACCGTGTCATAAAGCAACCCAGTCGCTTGACAGTGATTGCATTGCATTGGCTGATATGTTTTCTAGGAAATATAGCATTATGTAGATGACGCTCTTTTTAAAATCATCATAACACAGAAATATTTTATATTTTACAAAACTTTAAAATGTTAAGTGGCAACATATTTCATTTATGTGTCCTACGATATCCACTCCATGCAGCTAAAGCAAGTTTAGACAACTCAAAACGCTATTTAAAGTACATTTTCTAAGTAAAAGTAAATGCCAACTGACATGCAGTCAGTCCAGAAAAGCCAGGGGCAGAAAGTAGAAGTTCACTAAGACTCACCCATTATCACTAGGGGAGAACTGTGACCAAAGTAGCACAGAAATTAGAGCCCATACAAGTCTGATATGCCAAACTATGTCAGCTTGTACAGTAGCAATACTTACCAGAACTGTGTTTATTACTGGTGGAGAAACCGCTGTATGGCAGCAAAAATATTGGTGAGAAATGTTTATGCAATTACTGTAGTGGTGTTACAGGTGTTATTGGAGGAAACCTATAGCCACTGTTCATGTCTTCATTCATTAACAAATCTATATTCACTGTCATTCATAAGTGCAGCAGTCACTGCCCTGACCTGACTCTGTACATGGCCTGAATGAGTCAGATCAGATAAACACAGTCTGGGAGATTTACACCATGTGCTATAATCAGAAGCAGCAGATCATCTCCAATTCTTCATATGACGTCTGTCAAAAACGTTGTCCAAAGATATAGAGATATAGCAATTGTTTCCGTGTATTTCTTGGTTTATTTAAAGAAATAATATGTAACTTTTCCACATTAAAATGTCTAAAAATGACTAGACCTATATTATGTATTTTGTTGAATTGTGCACTTATATTATTCCATATGTTTCCAAAAATTTTCAATCCAGAGAAATCTGTAATTTTAAAAACTGTGCATTTCATTTGGTCGCCTGTCAGTGGCGTCGTACCCCCTTTGCGCATGGTCAGTGGTACAGTTGTTTGCCAGAAGCTGACTCCTTTAGTGTTCAGCCACATTTTTATTCTTTGGACGTCTGGATCTTAAGTTATCAGAGAAACAAGCTGAGCAAACGTTAGCAGCAAGCTCGGCTCACAGCGTCCTGTGTCCACCGAACAGTGCCAGAGAGATTTAGCATGAAATTGCTTTATTCAGTGTTTCTACCGGGTTTATTCTCTGGGTCTGTTTGATCTGGAGAGCAGGAGACCTCTGTTGTTAGCAGCAAGCTCAGCACGTAGCTTCCTGTCCACAAAACAGCACAGGAGAGACTTTGATTTTTAAAGTGAAACCAGGTCCGCTTGATTTGGAGAGGAGACATTTTTTAAAATTGGTCCAGTATTGAGCAAGCGTGCTGCAGCCTGCAGCTGTGAAACAGGGCTGCAACGTAATCCTTGTGGGCAATTGCGTCCCGTCAAAGTACGCCCACTAAAGTGCTTGTTTTCGCCACTGGCAGGCTCAGATTGTTATTATAAGTGTCTGACAACATTGTGGAAAGGATTCATACAGAGAAAGACCTTTTTAGAGTAAGATCCTTTTTGTTTAACTAGAAACAGTCACACAGTCATCGCACTTGTTAAACCCACCGGACTACGCTGACAAAAACAGTGACGTGTTGGTAAGTGCTTTGAGTGGTTATTAAATGCGGTTCACTTTCAATGGTGGTTATATCATCCCCAAAATACATCATGTAAAAGATATTCATAGACCATGTTCATCTATAAAACTTCTTTTCCTGTGTGTGTGTTCAGGTGGGAGGTCACACCATGCTGCCTATCCGCTGGATGCCCCCAGAGAGCATCATGTACAGGAAGTTCACTACAGAGAGTGACGTGTGGAGCTTCGGAGTCATTCTGTGGGAGATCTTCACTTACGGCAAACAGCCGTGGTTCCAGCTCGCCAATAATGAGGTACACTATCAAGGACATATGTATATATATTCTGTATTTTCATCAACCAACAGGAACTACATTCGGTTAAATTTGATTTATATAGTCATTGAACTTCTGGACCGTACTCTTTGTAATATTATTTACAGAGACCCAACAATTCCCACCATGAGCAAGCACTTGACCACAGTAGCAAGGAAATACTCCCTTTAAACAGGCAGAAACCTCAAGAGAACACATATCACAATGCAAGTTCCACATAGATATGTAAAATAATAGTAATGGTAGTGGTAAAAAATAACAATGAAAAAAAAGACACCAAAAAGTGATGGACATTGTTGTGCTTGTTGTTGCCATGGTTTGTGACTCATGATATTATTGAAGTCGGGTCTGTGTGTCACGTCGTTTATTCAGTAATTTCATTCACACGTTTTATTTACCAGCTGCCATGAGTGGATTAGGGGTCGTTTGTCAATGCTTTTCTTTTTCAGTCACATACAAAATATGAATACACACAGGTACACAAAGATACCAATTCTCTTTTCTTACCGCCATTTCCACAGTGGAGAAATAGCTAAATTAATGTCAGGAGCAAACAAAGAAAATTCTTGGGAGTTTCATTCACCACAAACATGACAGGACCCAAACATCTCAGTGAAGTTACTGTAAGTCATAAATTTTGAAACGTTGCGTGACTTCTCATGGAGTCAACAAGCTCCACTCTGCCATTACAACCAAGGTGTGTAATATCCTTAAATCCTGTCAGTAGGATTCAAGCATTCTGCTGCCACCAAGCCCATGCCCCCCCCCCTCACCGCCTCGATATCACTGCGTTAATGTGGCAGAACGTGTCAATTGAAATTTTGCATTTTAATTATGTCGCTGCTCTTACTGTTCTTTCAGCTACCCCATTAGTTTCATTAGTTTCAAGGGAATTGACCAGAATTGACCTTGTTTCTAAGAGTTAGATCACATTTTGATTCTTCAGTTGTTTCCCATTGTCCTCCTTGGGGTCTGGATAGCAGGATATTGGATTAGCAACTCTGCACACTTAGTTGAGACTGTCCATCCAAACTCATTTTGTGTTAGAGCCATTATCCGCACAGACATGGAAATATTTGTTCAGTGGTCCTGCCACTTCAGCATCCAAGTGTGTGATTGTGTTACTGATAATGTTGCGGTTGTTTTCTTAAACCCTCCTGCCTTCGGGAGACTTTCCCTTAAGGTTATCACCTTTACCCTGGCTTTATATCCACCTCTTTGACGTACTACTCTGTCTCCTCCTACGTGTCCCTCCCCGTGTGAACTTGCTTCACATGTTGGTCTCATCAGGTTCCATGACTTTAATTATAGCTATTTTACTTATTTGATTTGATATCTATAAATTGATTTGGTATGATTAATTGCAAAGGCCCCAGGCTTTTTGATTCAGCTCCCTGTTTCCTTGAGACAGGTAGTCAATGGCCCTCTTGTGGCTTTCAACATTGATCCATTTAATTTTCATTGATTTTGTGGCTTCTGCTATTATTCCCCATTGCTCAGCATTGCTGAGCAGCTTTCCTCTGCTGTCCTCAAACTCTGTTTGCTCCCATAAGTGTAACTCTTATCTAACTCTTATCCATAGTGTTAGCATAAAGGCAATACAGGATACTTAATATAACTGTAGCTCTCAAATTTTGAGGTTTATTGGCAAGTAATTGGAAATTACTAACCCTTACTCTTTTATTCTAAAGCAACTATTCGTAGATACCCTGCTAGGATACACACTGATTAAGAGGCTGAGAACAAAACACAGAACCAATAATTTCAACTAGGATTGTTTTTCCAAATAAAAATGTATGCCTTCAGACCAAGATGTAGTAATGAGAAAAAATATCCACTCTTTCTTTAAGCATCAATTCACACACTATATGTACGTATGCGATGGACAGATCTTGAAGCTGAATTTCCCGCATGTCTTGGCCACTGGCTTAAAAAGGTATAGAAGTGCTGCTTGAACATGCTGTTCTTCCAAATGTTGCTTATGATTTCAAAATGCTGTGTGCTCTGTGGAGCAACTCAAAGTTCATTGCACTCTGGATATTTATTGACTTTGATGTGATTTGACTTAATATGATTTAACTGAGTAATCCAACCATGCTGTTTGTCATAGGTATACAGGGTACCACTTTTATGTCATCTGGAACATCTGTGCCTCTTTGTCTTCCCAGGTGATAGAGTGCATTACTCAGGGCAGGGTACTGGAGCGCCCCAGGCTCTGTCCCAAGGAAGTCTACGATATTATGCTGGGCTGCTGGCAGAGGGAGCCACAACAGCGTCTCAACATTAAGGACATTCAGAAGATGCTGTTTACACTGATGAAAGCCACACCAGTCTATCTGGACATACTGGGATAGAAATGGATATGAGTAGAAAAGAATGGGATCATCACTGGAGTAGAAATTAGTTCATTGAATCAGAAGGAAATGGATTGCCTTGGAAAGGATGTCTGGCCTGGGCTCACAGCATAGTCTGTGATGGAACCATGTGAATGTGGATTAGGAATGGACCGTAGCTTGCATCTAACTGCCTGACATAATTACATTGAAATGAACTAACTAAAGTGGAGTGATGCGTGTTTAACTGGATTGGAATGAACTGGATTACATTACACTGTATCACATTATAAATGTCTTGGACCTTACCTAAATGGCCAGTTTTGCTCCTTTTTGATGAACTCATGACCAAAAAGACTTGGCTCTGAACTATGGACTGCGTCAAACTGGACTGAACTGGATGAACCTGATTGTTCTGGTTTGGTATGGTTTAGGTTTCTTAATAATTTAGGTACTATCATTTCCTAGCCTATGCATCCTCACTTCACCCTGTCTAAATCAGTGCAGCCTTGGTTCTATCCAAGTCTTGATGAAGCTTGACCTAGTTTGGTAGAGTCTGACTCGGCTTGACTATATTTAAAATAGCCTGTCCTAGATTATATTTTACTTGTCTTGGGCTTGCCATTATAAGTGTTTATGGCAAACGTTCAAGAACATCTTCATCATTATGATGACTCCCTACAGTTTTGAATACTACACATCTTAATTAAATCTGTTTGGGTTAAAATTCTAATTATATTAATGACCTACTTGACAGTTGTCTGCTTCTGATGGAGGTTTTCATTCCAAAGTCAAGATCATTATCTTTGATTGGTGGTTCTTAATAAAACCAGAGAGGATGCGTACTGCTGCATCATTTCATTGTGGAACCTCTGTTGGCAAGACTACAGCTGAAAGTAGCAGTATTCTTGTGGCTCCAACCAAGACAGCAATCTATATAATCTAAAAATAGCCAGGCAGTTCTGGTTAAATGTTAAGGGAATGCACTGTTCCCGTGAACATCTCTAGGACAGGTTTCATTTTTCGACACTGTTCATTGAAACATAGAGGAAGTGGGTCAACAAGAAAAGACAGCTTGCATAAATCAAACATGTCATGTGCAGCAGCCACTGTGTTTCTAAGTGCTAGTCCAAAGTCAGCACGCTTAACGTTTTCATCTGCAAAAGCTTCATAGCTACACCTTCTATTCCTGGTCTCATGTTAGCCCACTGAGCTGTTCACATCTGCAAGAACCTAACCAGACCTTCCAAACCTGAGCCTGGAAGTGTGGCCTGGTGACTGTCTGTCACCACTGAGATGGACCTAAGTGCCTCCTACTTCTTTCTAAACACTGGGAAGTCAAAAAAATAGTCTTTCAAAATAAGAGCACTTTTACATTTTGTTTACCTGCTTAAAAAATGTACGCTAGCTGTAAACTTTCCTCATTTTTCTTATAAACAACCCTACTTTCAGCACTCTATGTATGGCAAAAAAAACAAAACAAAAAAAAGGAATAAAATGATGAAAATGATAAAGAAAAAAATTATCCCGTGGGAGAAAAAGCAAAAAAAGCTTTTTTGTACCCTTTGCAGCCTGACAAGAACGTCTAACTACCCAGGGTGAAGTTACATTTTCCTTGTTTGAAAAAATTACATATTCTATATATTTCTTATTTATTTTTATTTTAAATGAAATAGTGGACCTTTACCAAGCTCCAAAGCCATTGGAATATTCTGCCACTGGGTAGGAAAAACAGATCACTGTTACAAGACAAACAATAGGCTGAGAGGTAGCCTCCAAACATTTAGAAGACTCTTTTGCTAGTGTGATAGACCTGGATCCGCTCTGACATCAGATCCTGGACATAATCGAGCAACCACTTTATGGCAACAGAAAGTTGGAACTGAAAGGATAACGATGGAGCTACCAGTCAATGAACAAAATCGTGTTACTTTTAAAAAGAATGTATATACTGTAAATCTATATGTCTTAAGATATGTTAACTTATTTCCTTTTTTCGAGTTTGATTATTTTTAGCTTCTTGATGTGTTTATGTATATGGTTCAGTGAAAGCCAATAGATATTTTGATAAACTTTCTTTCTAGTTACTGTTATTATTTAGTCATCTAATGTCTTTTCAGCATTTTAACAAGATAATCTACATTTAAATAATTTATATTCATTGTACTTTTAGTTGATCATTTGATGGTAATGTATGAGACAGGACAGTAGAGGAAAGATGTAAAGTTATTGGGCCAGTGTTTTATTAACCTGCATGTACTGTTCTAGGATCAGAAACATTCTTTAATCATAAAGGAACACTTCAGCAGTTTGGGATTTACTATTGTTTGCCATTTGCTACTCATAGCCAGATAAAAACACTGATCTCAGTTGCATCTATGTATGTCCACTAATGGTGTAAGTAGTTTATCAATCCCTGGATTTTCAACTGAGCACAGATTTTACAAGCTAGCAAAATTTCCTAAAATGTCAAACTGTTCCAAACTCCTCCATAAAATACTCAACATATATCTTTTTTTGGCCATTAGGGATTCCCTCTCGCTCTCACATTTCATTAAGCCGTCTATTCTTATATTGTTCATTCTCGTGCAGGTGACTGTGAATCATTGAAATCTTGAAAATTTACAGACAATGCCATTGGTCCAATCTCACCAGGAATGACAAATCAGGGCACAGGGTTGTAAGCCAGACTTTATGCTTTACAGGTTTGATATTCTGTCAAAGACAGAACATTGTGTCAGTGTGCCCATGGCTCAGATTTTTCAGCTGACATCTTGAAACAATCAACAAAACAGTATGTGTTTTTATTCTGTAGGGTCAAAAGGCAGCACTCTGTCCATTAGTTTGATACACAAAACCTATACGAAACTGTAAATGAGTCAACAGCAAAATGACAAACCTTTGCTCAGTTTGTCCTAAATGATAGCCATAATTGTGTTGATGTGACAGGGCCACAGTTTTTCTGTCCCTCACTATGAAAAAACTAAGAAAGGGTTAGCGTGGTCTTGATAGCTGTGCGATATCTACATGTAAGCCACTGTCATACTATTCAGTGTACTGAAGTGTGATTGTCATGTATCTGATATTGTTGTCTAAGAAGTAGTTTCAAGCACCTTTGCGCTAAAATAATGAAACTCCAAATTTTTTCCTGGCATTAAAGTTGTAATGGAAATGTGACCACAATGTTTTCATAAATTCTGCTAACATCTGTGTGTGGCCTTGGATTTTTACTAAATGATATGTTCATGTATAAATTACAACCACAAAGCCAGGATAAAATAGGGCCAAAGTTGTCTTGCAGCAGAGGTGTTTGTGTGAAACCTCGCCCAGTGTGTGAACTTTTCCAGCCTCTTTCTTTCTAAGACCTTTTCAGAACTACTGGATGATACCAGTACTCATTTAATCATATTCGGCTTTTTTTTCCGGTTTAACATTACCGGATATATTTCACAAGTATGAATATTTATGAAGACAGAGTTTTAGCAAGCACAAGAAACTCCTGGAAGCTAAAGTAGCTCTCCGGTCCTATGTGCAACTCACAGCTTCATGTCATGTCGTACTGCTCTTAACGTCTGCATAAACGTGGAAAAGGCTAGAATGTAAAAACACACATCCAGTGGATGAGTACTTTGTGGCATATATGGTATATTGCATCCTTTTCTCACTGTGAATGTTCTTTTTTTTCTAAATGTCCTCCAGGAAGTCGTGGTTTTCCAATAAAGTGTACTAGGTGCATGTGAGGGCCAACTTTATTAGAACCTCATGTTCACTTCATGTTCATAGGTGTATGTGTAGTAATCTCCATGGACATGACTTAGAAACTGTATATACACTGTGTGCATAAGGGCCATGCATAATGGTAGTTCAGTGTGTGCTTACATGTTTGGGGTTGGTTGACCAAAGGTTTGTCAGACGAATGTTAGACCGGACTTCATTTTGCTCTAAATGATTCAACAAAATGCCTTGAATTATTCTGTTTGAATTTGGCTTCTGGTGTGTTTTTGCAGTAAATCAGACATTTATTTGTCCCAAACATACTGACTGTAGGCTACAAACGTTTACTGTAGGGGTATGATTAAGTTTATTGTTGAATTGTTTCTGAATTTGGATGATGAAGATCAGATGGTTTGAAACATTAAAAAATGTAGCAATTTAGCCAGAATGCATAGCTACTCCACTACCGTAGAGCTTAGGTTTCTGTTAAGTTTTTAAAACTATATCTGCATTAAAATAGTCATCAGACTGTAGCCCGTGGGTTCCAAGACTGGACTCTGAAGGACTTTAAATGAGGTAGCCAAGGGACAACCACCAACAACCAGTTTCCTGATTGAGACCTTCAGACCTGACACATTTATATAGCAAGTGCAGGACACATTCTTTCTAAAGCACTATAAGCATGCTGCGCTAGTACTGGCAAGCTTCCTGGAGGACAAAATCTGTGCGCAAAGCACCTCAGTCTCAAATATTCAGAACAGACTCATCACGCTGCTAAATGTCCTGTATGATCACAGCCTTAAGCTTTCACTGAGTGAGTATCAATGTGTACTTCCAATGGCATTAGGGTGAGAAGAAGTCAATGTTTGTGGTCTCATGACATTCACACTTTTTCTTCTTTTTTTTTCGCGTCACTGTTCTTCATATAATCACCTGGACTTTTTTCCATGCTATGTAGTCAATCTGACTTTCTCATGTTGTACTCTTTCATCCCCCTCTCTCAAACATTTTCCTGCATCGTGTTTCCTATACACCGTACTTAAGCTGAATATGTTAAAACCATCATTACTCAATAATAAGTCAGTATCTTTCTCTTCTGCTCTCTCTCTCGCTCGCTCTATGGGTAATGTGTTGTATATCTGTCTCCATTCTATAATTTATAACTGTATTAGAATAATTTGACAACTTATATAATGTCTTTTTAAACAGCTGAGATGTGGTGAACTTTTAAGGCGGTTCTGTGTGTGATTCTGACTCATTAAAAGTTACTTCATCTTTGAATCTTTCTTGTTCTTTGTTTGTCTTTCCTTCAACCAGCACCTCTCCAGTAAAAGATGAAAAGGTTATATAGAGAATGTATTCCTGAATACAGATTACTCACTTAAACTTTTAATTAGATCTTTCCATTATTGATTACTCTGATGTACATGTCCTATGAAAACATATATTCTCACTTTTACACATTTGATGCCAGTATGTGACAAGTTTCCTAGCAAACAAATAAAAAGGTCCCCTAAAGGTCCTCACCAAACCTCCACTAAACCTAGGGTTCCCAATATGTTACAGGGACATTTACTGCAGGATGATACAGGGACATTGTATTATTATTACTAGGCTACTACTAATTGAACACAATAATATGTTGTTATTTTCTCCAAAGCTAAAAAACGAAATACACAGATTCCAGATAATTCCATTATACACTGTTAACACATAGTTAACATTTATTTAGGTTTGACAAAACAATAGATCCTTATATGTCACAAAACAGGGCAGATTTGGACTCACTTATGCTGCTTTCATAGTTACAGACACACACCGACATGGATTTATAGAAATAGTGCTTCAATTCAAACATAGGACATTCTTGCTGAGAGTAAAAAGATAAATACTAAACATATCTGGGGCTCTTTGCAGATGGTTTTTTGATGCGGAAATCTTTCCTTTTAAACATTATTTTGTAGAGTGCGATTATCGAATTAGTGTTCTAAATGTGTAATTATGAGGGCAGCACAGTGGCCTAGTGGATCGCACTGTTGCCTCACAGGCAAGGTCCCAGGTTCAAACCACCACCCAAAGACATGCGGCCTGGGTTGATTGGTGACCCTAAATTGTCTTTAGGTGTGAGTGTGACTGGTTGTTTGTCTATGTGAGGTGGAATGGCAACCTGTCCAGGGTGTACCCCGCCTTTCACCCGATGTCAGCTGAGATTGGCTCCAGACCCCAGGATGAGAGGTTGACGATGGATTGATGGATGTGTAATTATGACACAATGATCTTAAAGTCCAGGTTTAGCCAGAATGAGGTACATTTATGTGAAGATGCAGGGGTCCAGTGATTTGGCTGTATTTCAACTAAGCCACTAGACACTGCTTTGAATGGGGCTTTGAAACGGTTACGTTCTTTAATTGACTGGGTAGGGAGGGGCAGGTCTGATATTGACAGTTCTTGGCAGTCATATTGTTTTATATCCAGCCTGGGGTATTGTGATGGTTGAGACTCTTGCAATTGGTAACGCAAAAGTAGATTTTTATGTTCCTATTTAAAACTGTACTTTTACTCTATACTCAGGTATTTTTGAAGGCTAGTAGTCTACTTTTGACTTTGCTACATTCATACCTTCATTAGAACTAGTCTGGTGTCTACAATGCATTTTGCTGCATTAACCGTAATAAAATGCCAAACGAACTGTAGCCACGTAGAGCTTATCCATATTAATGAATTAGGCAGACGCAAACATGCAACAACATAAAGAAATCCGGAATACACCTTTTCAGTTTAAGTTTCAGTTGTTCTACTGATGTAATTCAAATCCAGTAAGTGCATACTGTGCAACTGGTAGCCATGTTGGAAAGCAGCCTGCTTCGCCCTTTCACCAGCCAGCAGAAATACTTTACTTTCCATTAATAGCGTATTAAAAGCACATTTGGAACAAATAAGGGTATACACCTCTACAGAAGCCCACTGGATTGATTCTAATATAACAGAATCCTCTCGTACAGAGTATGGCTTCCTTTTGATGGAAAGTATTTCTTTCATGAATTAGTATCAGTCATGAATTGTGGTTCTTTTATAAATTTATTATGGGTCGTCTGAAAATGTGACCAAATCTACTAGGTCAAAAATATTCATGCAGCAATATTAATATTTGGATAAATGTCCCTTGGCCATTTTCACCTCAGTTAGGGGCTTTTGGTAGCCACCTACAAGTTTCTGGTTGAATCTTTGATCTTCTTCTTGTTAGAGCCATTCGGCTTTATTTATTGGCTTTCTGACATTGACTTTTTCTTCAGCACCGTCCCCAGTTCAGGACTTTCAGAAGACCATTCTAAAACCTTAATTCTAGCCAGAGCATGATGCTACCACAACCATGCTTAGTCGTAGGTATGATGTTCTTGGTCATTGTTGCCAAATAGCTCAATTTTATTTTCATTTGACCATAGAATTTTCCTCCAGAAAGCCTTTGTCCTTGTGATCAGCAGCAAACTTCAGTCGAGCCTTAAGGTGCTACTTCTGGAGCAATGGCTTTCTTCTTTTATGGCAGCCTCTCAGCCCATGGTGAAGTAAAACACACTTAACTGTATACACTGACACCTGTGTTTCAGCAGCTTTGAATTCATTGCAGACCTGCTTTCTGGTGGCTCTTGGTCCGCTCCTGACCATCCTAGCCAATTTTCATTCAGCAGCAGTTGACCCAGCTATTAGAACTAAAATCATGGCAAACCTAGGTGAACTACCAACTTATTCTAAGCCCTCGGCCAGAAATCTTGGGGTAGTTTTTGGCCAGGAGTTTTGTGTTTTGGACCCCACCTAAAGAAAGTTGTTGAGTTATGTTTTAATCATTTAAAAATATAGCCACGGTTAAGTCTTTTATTTCACCCAGAGATCAGAAACTCATACATGCTTTTATCTCCTTCTGCCAGAATGTTGTAATACCTATTTACCTCAGTCAGAAACCAATTAATTCAGTTAATTAAGTCCAAAATGCTGCAGCTCAACTTTTAACTCACTGCAAACCTGCAAATACATCTACTGATGCTGCTGGACACATCTTCAGTGATGTTCCTGGAATCATTGGGTGTTTGTACGGTCTTTCAACATCATACACCCTCATCCAGGCGACCCAGCTAAGGCTGATCAGACCCCAGCTTGTGTCCAGTTGGCGAATCTAGCTACTTTGCCCCCATGGATCTCCTCTCTTGAGCCATAGCCACCTTGAGGCTTTCTCTGCCGCTTTGATGGTATTGTGGATGGCTCTTCTCCTCCTCACTCCATCGATGCCTAACAGACTGAAGGCTCTGACCAGGGATCGGGCTGCAAAGCCCCTGCATCCGACCTGTATTGGGAGACACCTTGCTCTCCATCCGGCTTGTCGACACTCGCTGACTAGTCCTTTGTACTTGGCGAGCTTCCTTTCAAAGGCCTCTTCCAGGTGGTCTTCCCAAGGGACTGTTAGCTCCAACAGAACCACTTGTTTGGTAGAATCAGACGAGAGAACAACATCTGGTCATAAGGTGGTAGTCACAATGTGGTTGGGGAACTTAAGTTGCTGCTCCAGGTCCACCAACAGCTGCCAGTCCCTCACTGTGGGCAGGATGCCTGCAGATAATTTTGCAGCTGGTCTTGGCTGCTCTCCAGCTTTGATGAAGGTGATGGCTTGTTTGGAGGGGCGGGAGCAGCTGGTCATGTCTCCACCTGTACCTTCCCTCTCCCAGTGCCTTAGAGCGGCAGCTCAGAATGTGCTCTAGGGTTCCACGCTTGGAGCACAGTGGACATGCTGGAGACTCCACTTTGCCCCATATGTGAAGGTTTGATGGGCTGGGAAGCACATCATATACCGAAACTTGATCCGCTGTGGCTCTGCCTTCCACAGCTCTGCCCATGTCACCTTCCTCTCGATCGCATTCTCCCATCGTATCTAGGCACCCTGATGCCTCATTCCCACTGTTCTGCAGGTTCTCTCCTCCTCGACCACTGCTCTCACCTCCTCCTGGACTAGGCGGCACCTTTCCTTCCCTTTGGTGGTGTCAGTGTGGGGAGTTGAAAAGGAACCCAGCAAAAATAATTCCAGTGTTAGCATCATGCACTTGCTGCCTGATTGATTTTAAAATTCTTCTGATTACTTTTCAGGCCAGACATGGGCTGGCCCCTTCATATATCTCTGAGCTTTTATCCACCTATGAGCCAGGATGCAGACTGAGATCCTCTGGTTGCTAGGTATTCCAAGGTCTGGACTAAAACCCAGAAGAGATGGGGCCTTTGCTGTCAGGGCAAAGACTCATTTATACAAATTAGCTTTCAACGTGTGATGTATATTTTATATCTCTTTCAATATTATTTGTATATTGACATGTTTGTTTTATTTATTGAATTCAAACCACTATGTGATGCGTAATTAAATTTTCCTGTAATTGTAGATTAACGTGTTTAATGTTTTATTCGTTGCACACCTGTGTGTGATATGACTTTTATTCAACATGTCTAAGTTTTAGATTGATTGCTTTGAAGCACTGTTACCTGTATTGAAAAAATATATACAAATAAAGCTTTTATTATTATTGTTATTATTATTACTTTCATAAAACATCATAAACTGCATCTGCTCTGTTTGTTGTCCTATGCTTGTGTCCAAATCCTTTCCTGTGTTTCCTGTTTCCTGTGTATGCACTTGGCGATACATAACAGCTTTTACTGAGTTCTAGATCTCCCATGTGTAATTTATAACATCCGATGAGTGTCACTTTCTGTGAGTGCTTCAACGATTTGATCGGTCAAGTTTAGGATTAAGGATTGTATTAAAGTCTCCCCCTACTATGACTGTTGAATCAGTAAAATCGTTGAGCTGTAAAAATACTGTATACTGTAAATACTGTAAAATGTAGATTGTCATCAATAGGTCTGTAAATATTGGCTGTTATTATTTTAATGTTTCCTGTAGAAGGCAGAAACTGGGGTTCATTTTAGCAAGAAGATTAAGGACTTTTAAAGGTAAGTTTTGCTTGTGACCCAATCCCCTGAATGTTCCAGCTAATGAACTTCAGAGACTTGAGAGACATTATGAGTAATGTGGTAGGATAGATTAATATATCTCAATTGCCTCTGCCTGCCCTCTCCATTGTCCCCTGTGATGGGCCTCCTATTTATGCAGGTTAACACAGTGTTTCGAGTGAAAGACAAATGGTGCTCAGAAGGCAAGCAACACACAAAAAAGAAAACAAGAAGACATAGTTACAAAAATATACAGAGCTGAACTTGGGGAGAGAGAGAGAGAGAGAGAGAGAGAGAGAGAGTGTGTGTGTGTGTGTGTGTGTGTGTGTGTGTGAGTGAAGGTGAGCGTGAGAGTGATAGAGTTGTCAGGAGTGAACAAGAGACAGAGTTCATTCGTTAATTGGGGTGTGACTATTTGGTGTCAAGGGGTGAGCAGTGTTTTTTACCCAGCGAGATTTTTAATTTTAAACATTTATTAAATAAATACCCAGGTTTGTATTACTAAATAAATACTGCTACCCAGGTTTGTAAATGCAGCCAGGTATTCCTCTTTGTTGCAAGCAACAGAAAATGCCTTTCTTTTGCCTTTGCCATAAAAGGCACTTGTAGTGTCACAACCTGAGAAGGTTTGGATCCCAATAAGTGCCAAACATACACTGGTGCCAGGAGCTGATGACACCTTAGCTAAGTCAATGATCCTTGTTTTGTTGCCAACCCCTGTGAAAAAATACAACCTACATGGTAAATCTGGCAGCAGACTTCAAGCAATCACTGCAACATCAGTATCAGGGCTCTTGATGACTACAGTTTGGAGTTCCTGTGCAGCATGTTGTGTATGTAAAAACACCCTTGTGTCACATTCCTCATGATCACATGTCAGATCTTCAACAACACTGAGAGTTTGTAACCCCCCCCATAACAGAGACACAGCGACACAGGTCTCCATGTGCTATGTACAAGCTTAAGTCCTTGCCCATAGCGGTAAGATCAGCATCTTGCCACACAACATAGAGAAATTTGGCCACTGCCTCTTTGTTTGTTCCATCTGATAGAAACTTTTTCCATTGTGTTGGTGTCTTCTGATCCGGTCCATATATTTTCACTAATTGTGTACCATCACCAGCTCTACGTAACCGTTCAAGATTTTTAATACTCATTTCTGGATACTGGTCAATCACAAAGTCTATCCGTGTACAGTTCAGTGCAAGCTTGATTATGTACTGCAGTGTGGTCTCAGCGAGCTCAAGGTACTTGGTATGGACCAAATGGATTGAATAACTGCCATGCCATCGAAGAGAACAGCTCCATTTGCCGGAACTTTTCCAACCAAACAGTCTCCACCTTTGGTTTCCATTAAATCCAAAAGAGCCGATTGTTCTGTCCTGGAATCTGTCTGTGAAAGCACGTGATGGTCAGACTGAAAAGCCTCATCTCTCATGATGAAAATATGATTATGCCAGGAGAGAACTATTGCCAACTTTAAACACTAATAAAAAATAAATTGCAGGATTTCACATGGAGAACTTTTATTTTCTCACTTAAAAACTTTTTTTTTTTTTTTTTTTAATGCAATGAAAAGAATTTAGTTCCCCATGTATGGGAACGGGATTAAACGAAAAATGGCTTCACCTTATGGCCTAAAACTATCACGGGCATATTCATATGTTATCACAGGAGAGGAATCCCGGAACAGTCCTTCAATGTACAGTTGGTGCACAACTAGGGTGGCATGTTCACCCTTCTGTCTGCATTGTTTCCATCTTTCGTTTATTTACTTTGGGAATTGTTCATTCATCCCAAATGCCAACCCCCTTCAGCTCTTGGCCCTTACCTTTCAAGGTACATGGTAGATTTATTTGTCATTTTACAACAGAGTTGTAAATGAGGTAGTCCTCTTTATACTACTCACAAAAAGCAAACGTTATATACTATTATATATATTTTGTTAAGACATACATAGATAAAGCTATTTTGCATGGTGCAGTACTGAATTTAAGAGTCTCAGGGAAGAAGCTGCTCTGCTGTCTGGTGGTGCGACAGCAGATACTTCTGTATCTCTTTTATATGTTAAATATATGAATTCATTCATTGTCAGGTCTGTCAGCAAGACAGCAGGACATGAACTTGAATATTTGTTTTCTGAATGGAGTTCAGATAAATCAGGGCTGTGCTATGCTAACTTGTTCACTGTAAAGTACAACAATAGCTGGAATCAAGTAACAGACTTCCTTGCTTGCTTTTCTCTAAGCAATGTCCAGTTTGTCCAGTTTTTATATCTATATGAAGTAGTAGTATCACAGAGCTCTGAGTTCCATCTGACGCTAACAACAACAGAACCCTCCGGTCCTGGACCGTGCACATCCCTTGCCAGTGTGTGATGTTTCCAGTCAGGATGCTTTCTTTTACTCCTCTGTAAAAGCTGACAAGAACTTGGCACAGGGAATTTGGCCTTCTTACGCTTCCTCAAGAAATAGACAGGAGTGTGTGTCTTTTACACATTTCTAAAATCAATGATCAGCTCCTTAGTTTTGCTGATGTTGAGCAGTAGGTTGTTCTCTAAGCACCACTCTGCAAGATTGTCAATTTCATCCCAATATGCAGTTGTGGGTGTACAGCGTGGACAGGAGGGGGCTGAGCACACAGCCTTGGGGGGCTCCAGTATTGAGCACTAGAGTGGAGGAGGTGAGTCCGCCAATCCAAACTGACTGGGGTCTGTTTGTGAGGAAGTCCAATATCCAGTTGCAGAGTGTTGTATTTAAACAGAGAGCTGAGTTTGCTGATCAGTTTCATGGGGAGATTGTGTTGAATGCTGAGCTGAAATCCACATACAGCTTTCTGATGTAGGTGTTGTTTTTCTCAATGTGTGTGAGGGCTGAGTGGAGGGCAGTGGAGATGGCATCCTCTGTGGATCTGTTGGTTCTGAAAGCAAACTGGTGAGGGTCCAGGCTGGCTGGGATGTTGTTCTTTATGTGCTGAAGAACCAGTGCTTTGAGAAACTGGTTCTTCAGCACATAAAGAAGTGCAATGGGGGTGAGAGCCACAGGGCGGTAGTCGTTCAGACTAGACACTGCAGACTTTTTAGGTACAGGAACGATGGTGGCTGTCTTCTAGCAGGTGGGAACCCTCTCCTGAGACAGTGAGATGTTGAAAATTTCAGTAATAACATCAACTAGCTGATTGGCTCAGGTTTTTAGTACACGGCCAAGGATGTTCTCAGGCCCAGCTGATTTACTCATATTCACTCTCAGCAGGACTCTCCTCACATCTGCTGTGGATACTGAGGCCACATCCACACTACTACGTTTTTGTTTAAAAATGGAGTTTTAAAACGAATACCATCTCCGTCCCACCAGCGTTTTAGCTGCATATCTGAATTGATCTCGTGCTGGTGTAAACATGAAGCAGATGGGCTACTCCACAGTTGCAGAAGATTTGGTGAAAGAAGAAAGTAATACAGACTCCCAAAACAGTCCTGTAGAGATGCTGTAGCCTCATCTGTCCACACTTTGACTGTTTTAATTGTTGGCTTGAAGTAGGCTGAAGAAGCAGAGAAATATGGTCTGATTGACCAAAATGGGGACGGGGGAGGGCTTTGTAGCTGCCAGGAATATTGGTGTAGACATGGCCCAGTACGTTTGCTCCTATCCTGGCTCTCTTTCCGCTCTTCTGGGAAATCACCGACCCTGCTGTAGTGCCTAGTCTGGTCAGGCGGGGTGGACCACTGCTCTTTATTGTCATTATGGATTAATCTGTTAATTAATTCCTTGAGCAATCTATTGATTCTTTATTATAGTCACAATTGAACAAAAACACCTTCTGCTTGTTTCTTCGACAAAACAAAACAAAAGCAGCAAATGGCACACTTGAGAAGCTGAAACCATGGATTTGTCAGGCAGAGTAGCTCGATAAATTACTTGAACGATTAATCAGTTATCAAACAGGCAGTTATTTTTTTGAAAACTGGCAAATCAACTAATTGATTAATTGACTATTCATTTATAGGAACTGGACAAGAGGGAAACATCCAAGAGGCCAAATGTATTCAAGTACAGTATCTTCAACCAGCCCTGTTCCTAACTTCTGCTCGGCATTACTGTCGTTCCTATTCATTGTTTGCATTACAGTTTCTTCTCACATGTTTGCAGTTGGGCCATTTAAAGTCTATTTTCCAGCTTCTCTGTTGTCTTGTCAGCTTTCTACTTATCTCTTGCCACCACTTTCTCTGCATGTCGAGTATGTGCAATACGTCAGATAGATGTCAAGTACAACACAATATTTTTGAACAAGTTTCTTGATGTCTGGACACATCGTGGAGACCTGGCATTTGCTGCTAGAGAGGCTGCAGGGGAATAGAAGATCCCTGCCTTTATAGGCTGTGGCCAGGCTGTGGCCGTTCAGGGGGTAGACTCCCCCAGTCTGCATGTTGAAGTATGTTTGAGAAAGATACTGAACCCTGGACATACAGTATGAATGTGTGTGTTCCATATGAATGTGTTTATTTCTGTTTCTGATCATCAGTTGTCACCTTAGCCCCTGTCATCAGTGCACAAAAGTTTGTGAATAGGGTGAATGTGATGTAAAATGGCTTTGAGTGGTCAGAAAGACTACCTTTACCTTTACCTTTTGATATACAGTAGGTGGTGCAGTTGGAGCATTCAGTCCAGGCAGAGGCAGGGTCAGATGTAAGCCAGCCAGTGGGTCAGGCATGCCATGGGTGGTTCATCAGTTTGTGATGTGATAGTAGGGATGGAGGTCGTACTTACCCAGAGAGACAATTCAGATCCTGGTTGACTTTATCAGTACAGAGTGTAGCACACTGTGGTTTAGTTCCCCAGTTTGCTATTCCTCCTGTTTCCCTTGAATTTGTCTAGTCTGTCTCTCCTTATTTAGCTAGCTAACTTAGCTAATTTAACTGGCTTATGTCAAAGATTGCACTGTTTTCACACAGAGAAAGGGAAAATATGCCATTGTTCCAGCAGCCGTTCACAACAGCTGTGAATTCCAGAGAAAGCGCTTACGGGTGCCTGGTTAGAAAGGCTTAAGAGAGATGAGGTCTTCTGTTGGACTGTTTAAATCTCTACATAGAGAGATGAAGCATGTTGGTTACTGTTTGGGATACCTACTATATTTCCCTGTACTGTTGATTTGTAAACTAAAGTTGATGTCCTGAGAGATTGAACTTACACTGTGTTTAAGGCCTCTTGTGGCCTAAAACACTAAATTCAAGTTCATGGACCACAACTTTTCTCTGTGATTGTAGACGTTTGAGTGGAATTTTATTTACTAAATGAGATTGATCTGTATTGGAAGCACAGTAGTTTTATTTACAGAAAAACAGTATAATAGTACTTATATCACCTTTACTTTTTCCACAAAGATGTTAAAGACATCCTGTTTTACTGTATTACTAGAACTACATTATAGCTGTTATATATATTTCCATGTGTCATTCTTCACATACCCGGTTAGTTCATGTAGTAAATGGCTGATTCAGGTGTTTAGAAAACAAAACAAGTTACATGCTGGGTCTTTAAAAAATCCTGCTTTCTTTCACTCACACAATCATGTCCCTGATCAGGCTACGTTAACATCAGAAGCCCACATCCATGCGTCAAATCGTTTTGCTAATCTTGAACAAATGTAACTTCTGCAAAGCAGTGCTCACTGCTTTAAATGCATTCACTGAACTCTTCGTGGTTTTATTGTTCTCTTCTCATAATACTCTTCTTTTCATCCAGTTATCACATTGACAGAGTTTGCAAAGAGCGATCCACTGTCTGTGTAAACCGAGGGACATGCCAGGTTGGTCAGCTACCAGGGCTGGACTGGTAATTTGGCATATGGCAAATGCCCAGTGGGCCAACAAACCTTTAATTATTTAACTGCTTAAAAAAATGTCTCAACGACCAGCCCATAGAGCACGGACAGCGGCCCTACTATACTGGCACTGGGCTGGCCCAATCAGTAGCCCTCACTCCCTCCCTGTCTGCCCTCTTTTTCTTGCGTGGCGGGTCAAAAAAAAAAAATCTTCAGACAGATGCCTCCAAATGCGCGAAAATAACCGATATCTTTGCTACTGGGGCTACAGTAGCTTCAACATCAGCTGCAGTGCAGGCAGTGGCACTTGAAAGAGTAAAGCACTGCCAGGCAGAGGAAGAGGCTTGAAACAGCTGAGCAGAGAGAGAAAGTGACAGAGCCCAGGGAGAGAGAGAGAGGGAGGGAGAGTCATAGTGTAATTTACACTGGGGACGCTGGGGACATGTCCCCACCACTTTTTGAAATGGCAGATGTTGTCCCCATCACTTTTTGAAAGCATTTGTTTAAAATGTGCACCAAGAAATGTTAATTAACAAATGAAAATGCTTTGAGAAATGCTTAAGCTAAAAAACAACAAAAAACAAGCTACTGATTACTGCATTATATTCTATTATATTTTTATTTTCTGAATTTTTACCTGCCATCTTAATTTCATGTTTCACTCTATATAAATAAAGACATTTCCACCATTATTTGGTGCAGAAAATGCAAGAATGCAAGAAAGAAAGAAGAAAGTGTTTAATGCTTAAAATCTTCTGGGGAAGAAACCCCCAGGCCCCCACTCCTAAATTTGTTAATAAATATTTTTGCTTAATAGTTTTAAAATTGTATTCTTGTCTTGTTATCATGACCCCAATCTTGTGAAATGTCAAGTCTTGTCAAGTGATTCATCACACCCCTAATCTGAGCCCTTAAATATCCTGTGAAATAGGTTGAGATCCCAACGCTCTTGCTATCAGGTCGCAAAGAAGAAAACTGGAGCCTTTCTCCCTTTAGTAACTACAGTGAGTGAGAAAAGGGAAGTGCAATGTAGTTCCATCTGCAAAACACAGAGCTTAACAATGCTATAAGCAATATATTGAATAAGGATTCAAAGAAAGATATTTGGTATAAACATGATATGATGATGATTGAAAATCAGGATATCTTATTGATATTGAAGATGAATAAACAAATTGATTGTAAAATAAATACTGAGATGGGTGTAAAGGTCTTGTCATTGGGAGAGAAGGGTCAGCAAGGGGAAATGAAATGGCCAAATAAGGACATCTTTGGCCCAACTACATTTACGGATGAACAATCTATGTGACAGTAGTAATGTAGACAAGAGTTGGGGATTTGAAGAGCAAACAACTAGAGAATACTTCAGAGTTTTCTTCAGTGGACTTCAAGAGATCGAGCCACAGAGGATAACCACAATGACCAAACCAACTGAAGAATCATTGAACTCTGAAGTTTCTCTCTCTCTCAGCTGCAACAAAGACTGAAGACTTTGGAGACAATTTGAGGGCTTTGGACAACGATTCTACAGATCTGCAGAAGAGAGAAAGATCTCTTTGGCCAGGGCGACTCCTTCCCCTCCCTTTCTCTCTAAAAAGAAGACATCTAAATCTCTCAAGCTCAGCTATTATAATCAGGCTTTCAATTTTAAATTTTACTTAGTATTAATCAGTTTAAGTTGCATGCTTGCCCTTGCTTAATTTTGCAATAAAATATATAATCACTGCATTTAAAGTACCAGTAGTAGACACTGAATTTATTTCTTCACTAAGTAGTCATTCATTAGGTAAAGCGTGTTTAACATCTTTAAGGTTCTTATAGGTTACTCTAGCCAACGAAATTAAATTATCCTTGGGGCCTATTTTCCTGGCCACTACATACAGTCCTAGCAACTATACCAAGTGCACTGATCAATGAGAAGAGAGCTGCCGTGGCATGGCTGAGGTGGTATTTGGCTCTAAAGTGCAATTTATACTTCTGTGTCAAATTGACGGCATAGGCTACGGGCCTACGCAGAGACTATGCGGTCGCCTGACGTGCACCTCCTCCAAAATGTAACTACACGTCGAGTCGACGTGGACCGTAAGCTCTGTGATTGGTCGGCCGGGTAGCCTCAGAGCTGACCGGAAGTACCCCGCGCTTTGAAGTAACATTTACTAGCCGCCAAAAGGGCGGCTGTAACACAGTGAATCAATATATTTGACCATCGCAACCTGAGTGAAATGACTCGTTTCACTATCAGAATGTGATCCATTCGGTCGGTAACATTTGAAAAGGCTACACCAGCCGCACGTTTACAGTTTTACCCCCATTTACGTTAGCGGAGCGCTAAACCGGAAGTTAGCCTGCTCAGCTGGCAAAAGTCAACACAGTGGACGCTGTAGCGCTACTGCCGACTAGCGTTTGGGGGTGTAATTGCAGAATGACGGACACACCTACGCACAAGTATAAATGGGCTTTAAGGCTATTCAGTCAGGTGCCATTTCAGAGTAAGCAGGGTAGGCGTTCGGAAGAAGACAGAAGCTAGGCGAATCTCTTCGACACCAGCTTAAACAGTCCTCAGTTATACCTAATAGGGTAATACCCATAGGCCTAGAGGATCTGACCCTTTAAGACGGAGAGCTGGTCCAGTACCTCCTGAACAGGGGTAACTCGGGATCTAACAGTCCCCACCACTTTTCAACGCAAAGTGATACCCATAAGGAGTGTGCCATGCTGTAGTGACAATGATTACTTCAATTAAGCTCATTGATTGTAACGTAATCAAAACACGATCATAAAGTGAGACTGTCACCTACTGCTGTTGATCACGTACTGTTATACAGCGCTGCATGGGCTATTTGACATTGTTTTTGTAGTTAGCACAGTTTCCTAATGCAGTGTCCACTTTGGCTAACTGTCCTAATGGCTGAGGTGAGGTTATTTTGTCAGCATCGCGTTGGCTAATCCCCGCTGCTGTGAAAATGACTTGTAAGCTACTTCCAGCCCTGTCAGCTACTCTATTTCTGCAGTAATGCAGCTATGAGACCTCAGGGTGTAACATATGTATGGTAGAATCTATTTAGTTTTGTTACAGTATCATGTTGGACAACGTTCCACTAGATTGTAGTGCAGAAGTTGAGAAGATGTTCAAAGCCCAAGCAAAAATATAGATATGGATTGTCCTTCACTGCAGTCATTATTCCTAACAGAATGCATCATTAACACAAATCTCATGCTGACTCTCCCTCATGGTCATGAACATCACCTGTGATGACATCACTGCAGATACGCAGTTACATTAATCACACAAAGCTTTTCTATCCAAGGTGTCTGATTAGCAGACGGAATACAGAATATTCCTTTATGTATGATGTGAATGAAAAACACCAGTATGTGGTTGTGTTCATTGTAGGCTACGAAGAGTTTAGGAACAATGAACAGAATAAAATGATTTACTATTTCCCACACTAAACTAGGATAATTAAAACTAAATTTTTTTTTTTTGTATATTAATTCCTATCATTAATATACGGAGCCCCTGATGGGACATGGCGAGAATATTTTTGAGGACAACTTTTGCCTTCTCTCGCAATATGTGTTGCGCTCTACCCAGTTTTCCTTTGGAATGAGGGCTTATTAGTGTTTTAGTATTAGTATTTTAGGTGTGCATCCCTTCAGGGTGACATCAAAATAAAGTGGATTAGATAGAAACCGTTGGTTTGTTTCCAACTTCTCTGAGCATCTAAATGTGCTTTTCGTGATATGATGTTGTGATGTCACCATGTTCCCAGATCTCAGTAATAAAGTTGGCATGGACAATGTTTGTCACAGATAGAGATAGTGTCAAAATGACACAAATAAGACACAAACAAAATTATTATTTGACAGCTGGCCTCATTATGAATAGACACTGATGATAAAAAACTATACTACCTTCCTAACAGGAAGTGGCCTGCAGCAATGAGTTTTACTCACTGAAGATGCAGCACTTTTACATTACAGTAGTTGCTTTGATTACATGCATTTTCCTGTTAATGCACTCACTGGCTGCCATTCTCCTCTCCTCTGTCTCTTCTCTCTCTGTGTCTCTCTTCCTACCTACAGAACAGGCTGTAGTTGTTTGGACAAGGAGGATTCAGCCTCGCAAAATGAGATTTCCATGGCAATGCCAGCTTTTTGTGTGTGTGTGTGTGTGTCTGTGTGTGTGTCTGTGTGTGTGTGCGTACGCGCATGTGCCTGTGCTGTTAGCTAGACAACGGAAAGAGGAGAGGTGACCTCTGGGAAATGAGCCTCTGTCAGGGCAGGTTGGCCAATTTGCTCAGTGTGTGTGTGTCTGTGTGCTCACTTGTGTGTCTGTGTATGAGAGAGAAAAGGTGAATAAAGGCGACAATAAAATAAAGCAGGGGAAGGGATGAGGAAAGTGAATAGGAAACGAAGAAGAAAAGAAGTGAGGATGTTGTCGGTCTGACCCTGGCTCTGAGAGGAGAAAAGAGAAGAGGAGGTGTCAGCATTCTGTCACATGGGGATTAGATGAGAAAAGATGAGGAGAATGGCGAGAGGGGAGGGGATCTTTTAGTCTTTAAGAGTTTGTTCCCCCCCCAAAATGCAGCCAATTATTGCACATCTGCAGCAGGTGTGTGGCAGGGTATCGCAGCTGTTCAATTTGAATCAATACTTTAATGCTTCATCAAGTTTAAAGCAACATTTCAGTATTTACATACAAAAAAATTACCTCTGGAAGAGTGACCTCTTGTGGTCGTGTGAATTACAAGTCTCAGCTGTAAAAAAAAGGCAGCGGTAACATTAGTGCCACAAAGGAAGGAGGTCTGGGTGGGATGGGTCATGGAATGGTCCCATTACACGTCCGTCCGTCCGTCCGTCCTACAAATATCCACTCTATTTCCCATTTTCTTCTATTAATGCCCTAACAGTGGATTCATTTGCAGGTCAGAGGTCACCTTTTGACAAATTTGACTGAGTGGATGTGCTTTTTTGGGTCCAAGTGCGTGGAAATTTCTTTGAATGGATATATAATATGACTGTACCTATAGACTATATTATTATCCACACTATTTCCTTTCAACATTCAAAGGGTACATCTCACTTCCCTTAACTCTCAGTCAGTCTCTGGCCTTTTGGTGGTGGCGGAAGTACCAAAGTCTGATAAGTACCAAAGTCCAAAAACACAATAATACAACACCCAACACCCACGGCACGGACACAAAACTTGGCACAAGAGCAGTGAATAGCAGGCAAGCAGAGAGAAAAGGGTCAACAATAAGCCTTACATTAGCTGGAAATGCACAGTGTAAATTACAGCAGAATAGAGACCGTCGCTCTGCAGCTTCTCAAGATAAAAGTGGAGCTAACAGCTTGTTTGTAGTCCAGCCTTGTCTTCCGCTTTCTTGTGATGTCACAAGAAAACACGTCATAATGCTCGCTTAGCGGCTAGTCAGACTCTGAAACCTTTAGTAAATCAGGCCCTAATAGTACTGTTAACTACGGCAATAAGTATAGATTAGTTGATAATGCTGTGACGTGGGGGAGATCATCTGTGGTTGAAAGATTACATCAGTCACACCCACATGAAATAAGAGTAGTTTGTCTTTTTGTGTTTGCATTATCTGGTCTGTCTTTCTCAGGCTACACCAATGAGCACCACTAGTTAGATGCAGACTTCTCCTACACTGCTTGAATTAAATTAAGGCAGAAAGTGGGAGGAATTCTAAAGCATAATTTACTGTAGCTATTTCTTATTAAACATATTTGCATTGACATACACACTACTCTGATATACTGACAACATGAGCCATCTACACCAATAGGGTCTCATCCAGGCACGTGCACATATAGACATAAAAAGGGGCTTCACCTGCCCTTTTTCTTCCTCAAGAGAAAGTGCCCTTTACAGTATATTTATTCCTGTTTGCGCACCCCTTCCCTGTCAAACAACTATATTAATTGCATAAAAAAATCTAAATAGGCATTCAGGTTGGTAGATGAGACTTTGGCGAGTTCTGATTCCGTCTCTCTCTCTCTCTCTCTCTCTCTCTCTCTCTCTCAATTCAATTCAAATTAGCTTTATTGGCATGAATGTAATAACAACATTGCCAAAGCATCATATATACACAACATAAGAACAATCAGCCCCATACATTTCATTAAACAATTAAAGCGTAAAGTAATCAAAGTGTATGTGTGTTTGTGTTTAAAAAAAAAAAAGAGAAAAAAAAAAGAAATATTAAAAATTAAAATTAAATAAATAAATAAAACAGTAAGCGTGTGTGTGTGTTTAAAAAAATATATTAAAAATAAAATAAATAAACAAAACATTAAGTGTGTGTGAGTGTGTGTGTGTGTTAAAAAATAAAAATATATTAAAAATTAAAATAAAATAAATACATGCAACTGGACTTTGTTGAAGATACTGGAAGACGTTTCGTCCCTCATCCAAAGAACTTCTTCAGTCTCTCAGTCATGGAATTATATTGTGGTATTCACATCTAGATGTGTTAAACAACTCAGGACACCGTTTGTTTGAACCCACCCATTTTTCCAGTGAGCAAAACTACTGGAACATGTGACTGACAGATGTTTCTTGTTGCCCAGATGTTGCCTTTTAGGTTGATTGTCCAAACATTAAATAGCTCTTCATGACTAGTCTAAGTTTTCATCCTTGGTTCAAACCTATAAAGACTGCATTTCCTGTTAAAGAGGATAAACCAACATGAAGACCAGAGAGCTGTCTGTGGGAGAAAAGCAAGCCACTGTCAAGCTGAGAAAAGAAGGAAAATCGAGCAGAGCCATTGGACAAACATTGGGCATAGCAAGCAAAGGAAAAGGAAAACAACAGTAGTTGAT
>NC_060171.1:34035579-34047048 GCF_021292245.1 Micropterus dolomieu | reverse complement strand
CCGCACAGCCCTCCATGTGCTCGCCAGAGGTAGCCTGACTGCCATTAGGTACCGAGATGAGATCCTCAGACCCCTTGTGAGACCATATGCTGGTGCGGTTGGCCCTGGGTTCCTCCTAATGCAAGACAATGCTAGACTTCATGTGGCTGGAGTGTGTCAGCAGTTCCTGCAAGAGGAAGGCACTGATGCTATGGACTGGCCCGCCCGTTCCCCAGACCTGAATCCAACTGAGCACATCTGGGACATCATGTCTCGCTCCATCCACCAACGCCACGTTGCACCACAGACCGTCCAGGAGTTGCCGGATGCTTTAGTCCAGGTCTGGGAGGAGATCCCTCAGGAGACCAGCCGCCACCTCATCAGGAGCATGCCCAGGCGTTGTAGGGAGGTCGTACAGGCACGTGGAGGCCACACACACTACTGAGCCTCATTTTGACTTGTTTTAAGGACATTACATCAAAGTTGGATCGGCCTGTAGTGTGGTTTACCACTTCGATTTTGAGTGTAACTCCAAATCCAGACCTCCATGGGTTGATAAATTTGATTTCCGTTGACAATTTGTGTGATTTTGTTGTCAGCACATTCAACTATGTAAAGAAAGGAGTATTTAATGAGATTGTTTCATTCATTCAGATCTAGGATGTATTATTTTAGTGTTCCCTACTATTTCAGTCTACTTAACCCCTTGATGCCGATTGTTGCGAATTCACATCACACCTCTTCCTTTCAGACTGCAAGCCAAGATAGTGCATGAATTCCCCCAATGCCTGTTTGTGCATATTTGATACGTACCTAGGAACCTTTTGCAAGCCCTGGTTTCTCGTTTATGCCTGTCGTCGCTAATTTGCATCATGCCTAAATACGGAATTTATATCTTTTCTATGTTCTATAGACAAATTAACAATCTTCACTTAATTTAACATCAGCTTGAAAGCAAATGAAAATGCAAACAATTTATTTTGTTTTTTTTAAAATTCAGGCTTCAAAGGGTTAAAAGATAGAAAGTTTGTAATGAATTTATTTTAAGTATTTCAAAATCCTATGCATTAATATTACACTTGATGTTCCTTATATTAGGTGATAGTGATGAGACTTAATGTACACATAACAAACCTTACTAAACATTTTACATACTTGCCTGACCTCAAACAGATTTGACAAGATACTTAGTTTGCAGATGGTCATCAGGTCAGCAGCTGTGTATGTCACAAACACATGTCAATATGTTGGCTTTATACATTAATAACATGTCTGTTAACAACACGAAAGTTCATAATATCAAGGCTGTGTGGCTACACGACCTTCGCGAACTAGCATCGAAGCCACTGATCCCTGGGTGCTAGCAACTCGTAACATTGGTACCCACCATAAGGTCAAAGTAAGGTTTGTAAAATATGTCCCAATCTGTTCCCTCTTGTCCAGTTACCTATGCTAATTATCCACGTTAACACAGACAACGGATGGGACACTATGAGACCATTCATTCTTTTTATGCAGTTTTCTGTCTGCTTCTATTTCGAAATATTTGTGGCATTACTTGTCATTTTTGATTACGTTTGGTTATTGCTAGCTATAAACAAATCTTCTAACCATTCAAACTAGCTACCGGATGTGACGTTTCAGTTTTAGTCGTTTTTGTCGAATGACAAAATAAGGAAGAACGAAGTATTAAAAGTGGGCGGGGCGGAATAAGGTGAATAAACAGCCATATTCTTTGTTCCAATGAGACACCTCTGACTTCTGTGTGAAGGTACCGTCTCCTACATTGTACAAAATATATAAATGTTTAACCCGTCACTGTTTTGTGTGTTTATGTCAGGCAGAATATCTGTGTTACAAAGGAATGGAAAATATAGATTTTTTTTTTTTTTTACGTCCAAATCACGCAGTCAATCATGATGCATAATCAAGTAAATGGTTAGGAATAAAAGGACCATTCAGCTTCAGAATCCTGTAGGCACAGCTACTTTATGACTGGCACCCTCGTGTACCTATTTTGTCATTGCCCAAATGTAAAAAATATATATGTTCCAATCAAGGTTGTAAATTAACCGCCAAATGCGGGTTAAAATTAATTTTGGCGGGTGTTAATAAAAACTTACTAGCCAGTTTGGCTGGTGATGCATGAGGCATTACATGCATGATACTTAAGTCTCTGTTCTCAGTCATTTATCCCCCTGACAGTACTTCCTACATTTCCCATGAACACTGTGCCGTAATGCTACGTGATGTTTCATACGCCCCTTGTCTGCGCGCAGTTCGGAGTGAAACCAGCGCGAGAAACCATGGAAACAAACCAGCCAGAGCAGGGAGCATAGACTGAAAGAGGAGGGAGTTAGCTAATAAAGTAAAGTAAAAAGTTAAGATTAAACTAAATGCGGCGGTGGTTGGGACAGATTTCTGGGGGCGGGAAGAGGAACGAGCCAGTGGATGAGGACAGAGAAAATTTAATGCCAAATGGCTGACGGGTCGTGAATGGCTTGTGTTTGATCATGAAAATGGCGTCATGTTTTGTCAGGATTGCTGCATGTACGCAAAAGAAAAAAACAAAATGAACAATTTCGTGGTGGGAACTAATAATTTTAAAGTCGAAGCAGTAAAGGACCATGAGAGTGCCTGAAGTCATCAGGAGAGCCTAAGGATTAAAACTGCCAAGACAGGTCGTATTGAAGAGAGCCTTGCTGGTAGAAGCCTCGCTTTATTTAAGACATTTGAGTTGGAGAAGATGCAGCTACTTTTTCGAAATGCCCACGCCATCGGAAAAAAGGACAGGCCTTTCACCGACTTCGCATGGATGTAAATAGTAACGTTAATTCACTTACTCACAGATGTCTCAGAAACAATGCATTTGATATAATTCAGAGTGCTTCCATAGACACAGATGACACTTTTGGGGGTTTAAAAACTAAAATCTCACTGAAATGTACTTTGTTGTAGGCGCTAACAGTGGCTTCATTTGCACAAATTAATTTCAGGGTGGACAGGAAGAAAGGCTTGAAGATAGGAGAGACATACACAAATGACTACCAGGCAAAAGAGTTCATCCACTACATAGCATGCCAACAATGTTAATAAAATTATCAAATGCATTCAGTGGCACTCATAATTTCTCTAATTTTCACCGGAAAAAAATTTGGCTAGTGGAAATTCTGATTGACATTTCACATTGGCTGGTGATCAAAAATGTTAATTTAGAACCCTGGTTCCAATAGTGTGTTTTTTAGGCCAGAAGATTGAAAAGGTACCCTCATTTAATGTAAAGTGTATCAGTGTTATGCTCATTAAAAAAGAACAGGCAAGAACCCACACGCGTGACTTGTTACCAGTTAAGTAAAATATCAAAGAAGTGGACTCTAGTTGACCAGTTTGAGTTGAGAGATGTAGAAGATGGGGTGGATGTGGAGACACCGGGGAAGATGCAGGGACACAGCTGCCTGGTTGACGATCTTGGATATGGGGAATAGACCTATGAATCATGGAGCCAGCTTCCTGGCTGTAAGTCTGTAAGTCTGAAGTTAACCACAGCCAGACCTTCTGTCTCAAAGTGTCCTGACAAGAGTTCATGTTTTTTGAACAGACAGGACATGAGGCCACAAACTCATTGCCACAGACTCAGCCACTGTTTTGAAAGGATGTACTCAAGGTTTTGTGGCCTTTCCAAACAGTGAATGGTAGCTCTGCTCCCTCCATTCTATGTCCCCATTCCTTCAATGCCACCTTGACTGCCAACAGTTCTGACTTACAAGAAAAGAAAGAACAGGGGTGAAGTTTCTGATGGACACTGGATATCTGAGAGAGGAAGGTAGGGTGAGAAAGAGTGACAGTGAGAAACATATTTACCAGTAACTCTCCGACTGTGTCCTCTTCGCTGACTTGCTAGGGGTGCTCAAGGTCAGCACCAACGAAGAAGGAGGCAATGCTGGTTTGCAAAACGTCCATTGATGCAGATGGCCATGGCCATGAGGGTGTCCAAGCCTTTCGGGAGGTCACGAGCACATTGTAGAAAGTAGTGACAGTGAAGAATCATTCCAGTCGCTCTCTACTGCAATGGTTCGGTGCTCAATGGAATAATCTATAACCCTCCGGGCAACCAGATTAAAAAGTCCTGACCCACCCCTCCGCCTGGGGTAATGCGGCCAAAAACCTTCACAAGACCAGCAGAAAAGACCTCCACCACAGAACGCTGAGTTTGCTCCTCAGTCCGTCTCTTCAACCACACTCATCCATTGCCCTCTGCATTGCTCTCTGTCCCTGTCTACTGTCTGCCTGCCCTGCAAGCTAATTTTTGCACAATACATTACTGAACTGCATCAGTCTGCCTGTTTCATCTGGGTTTATGTCCTCATTTTTCTGCATAACCCACACTGACAACAGATGTCTGACTTATTCACCTATTCAGTATTTCACCAGCTCCAAGCCTGGCCAGTGAGCTAGGTGATCAGTAAATCCACCAGTGACTTTTCGGTGATATGAAAAGGGCTGCAGCTTAAAAGACAATGAGCAAAGGGTGAGAAAGGGCCAGCAAGTACCTGGACCTCCAGAGAAGTTGTCTGGAGCAAGGTTCTAGAAAGGAGAAGGCACAAACAGGAGGGCTGATGGGGACTTGCTAAGGTGTGAAATCACCTTAGCGCCTTGCTGTCAAAGATACTTCCAAGGTTGAGAATAGGTGGGGAGTGGAGCTGCTGATGGGGAGGCAAAAGTTGTGTCTTTTGGTGAGGGCTTTGGGACCAATGATGATCATATCTGCTTTGTCACAGTTTAGTTTGAGGAAGTTGGTTTGCATTCATGATTCAATTTTGGTGAGGCAATTGGTTAGTAAAATACAACATATAATTGATTTCACACCTTAGTGTGTCCAAACTGTCTGTAAAACACCAAAGGGTATTTGACTGGCAAGGGTGAGATAAAGACAATCTAGCAACTGGGTAAAGGAACAGGCCAGTATCTGCAGCTGGATCTTATCAGGGGTAACAGGAAGCAGGTGGGTGAAGCAGGACAGGTAAGGGAATGGGGTCACTGCACAGCAGGAGGGAGTGGCATGTATCGCATATTATAATTACCATTATTATTATTATGTTATATTATAACCAATCAATATGACACCAGATTAGCTACAGTTGCTGCTCACTATTATGTTTCCAGTGTTGCTCAAGGGTCTCCTTTCTCCTTCATCAGAGCTGCTGTTAAAGTAAGAATTAGGACAGAGCTTCAGAGCAGTGGACAGATCCACTTTGAGCCCTTACAACTGAAATATGTGGATCAGAAACATAATTGAAGCATACATGCATTTTAAAATATCTAGTTCCCATATATTAACACAAAGTAATATAACATTCAGAACATTGTGGTGTCTTTCTAAGCAGTAAGACCGAACTTGATCGCCAGTCTAAGAATGACTTCATAACCCCCTTCATATCAGTGTCTCTGTCACTGGGGTTAGGCAGTATTACATTTACATGACTCACTATGCCCCTTGGCAATAGGCCTTACGGTAGGTAGAGGGGCTTTCAGACTACTAAATAATTCACAAATCACAAATCATAGTACAGATTTCATACCACATGCTCCAGTTTCATATTTTGTTTTGTTAAAAACCTGATATAGGTGATACTGAGCCTCCAAGGAGCTGCCTCCTACCCCATGTCTGCCCCCGTGCTCCTCTGTCTGCTGTCTGTTTTTCTCCTGTCCTGCCTTTACTTTCCTCCTCACTCTTTCCCTGCAGATTCTTTGGCCGTGGTAATGTGACGCCCAAAGTAGTACAGCAAGTTGTTCTACAAATTTTGTGTCTGATTCCCCCCACCCACACTCAGTGATCTACCCAGAAATATATTCTCAAATGCTAAGAGATACGTATCTAATCTTTGGACACTTACTGCAAAAAAAGAGCTTTCTCCAACTCACTGTCAAATGTTCAGACAGTTCTGTTTGATGCTGCAATTAAGATCCTTGTGTCTTGACTTATTAGTTATTATTTGTCAATGTGCACAGATCTTTATGGACAACTTCCATCGCAGAACTGTCCAACAGCATAGGCTGTATGCGATGAAATCTATTGATATTTTTTTTGTGTAATTGTTTAGAAATAGATTATAAAATTTGCTCAAAGGAATGTCTTTAAATTGCAATGGGAGTTTTTGCATCAGTTTCAGCAGCGGAGGAGTGGGCGGAGACATTTTTGAAGTGGAAAAGAGCAGTTTTGGTAGATATTAGTGTGCTGTTTCAATTATATGTTGCTGCCAAAGATACATCCAAGGGTGAGGATAGGTGGGGAGTGGAGCTGCTGATGGGGAGGCAAAAGTTGTGTGTCTTTTGGTGAGGGCTTTGGGACCAATGATGATCATGTCTGCTTTGTCACAGTTTAGTTTGAGGAAGTTGGTTTGCATTCATGATTCAAATTTGGTGAGGCAGTTGGTTAGTACAATACAACATTGATTTCAACCTTAGCAAGTCCAAACTTGCAATGTTGCCGCACAGCAAGAAGGTCGCGGGTTCAGACTCCGGTTGCCCTGGCCTTTCTGTGTGGAGTTTGTATGTTAATTTTTTGTCTTGTTTTACTTTGTAAAGCACTTTTTAGTAGTGTAGAAAACTATTTAAAATATGTTAAAATATATATCAATATAGTTACTCTAATATTTCTTTTATATATTAATGGACTAACCACCCACATGAACATCTTCTGATCTAATAGCCGTATTGGCAGAACAAGATGTTTGTCAGTGCCTTTCAACACGCATATGAGCATTACAAAAATTATTAATAATTGTTTACTGCTCTGCCAGCTAGGCTTTAGGTTTAGTTAGGCTTAGACTCAAAAAGTAGTTTGGTTAAGGTCAGAAAAAGAGCACGGTCATTGTTTAAAAGAAACCAGAGTTGACTGTCAATAAGACATGAGCAGCAGTCACTGTTGTCCAAGTCAGCTGCTCTGTTGATCCATCCACCCTGATCCTCTTTCTCTCTAGGAGGTTTCATCGTCCTATGTCACATTACCCCTGCCTTTGGTCCTGATGGACAAATACGAACCAATATTCTTCAAGAGCAAGAATCCTGTTTGGTTTTTTTGTCACATTCAGCACGTATGGGTTGGATGGTAGACCTGCAAGTTGTTGGTCATATGAGGGTAAAAAATTATTATGCATTGACAATATATTGTGCATGCAGTACCCATTAAATTTGGGTTTAATGAATGAATGATGGACTTTGGCTGAAATGAAGCATCCGTGTTTGTTTTCAGGCACTTCTGTATTTTTAAGTCATGTGTATTTGAGCTTTTAGAAAAAAGTTTTAATTCCAACTTGGATATTGACATGCACTTTATTTGCAAGTCCGAGACTGCTAAACTCTGATAAATGATTTGTCAGTTTCATCCATTCAATACTTCCCGGTCCTCCCTTCCCGGAATATTTGCCACAACAATGCTTGTCAACAGATTTTGTCGTTTGCTGATCAATTGTAACTCATGTAGGAATTTAAACAGATTTGGCGTTTAGTGAGATTTAGAGGGTTGTTTGACAACAATAGGAATTGTACGGCCTGATTGCCCTAAAATCGGCTGTGGGTGTTTTCATGGTCCTGAAAAGAAGACATTTGTTTTTTTGCTGTTTTTTTCCCCAGTAACCATTCCTTCTCAAACAAGTTTAAATGATGTTGTAAACAGGGGGAAATGTCTTTTCCATATTCACCCACAGTAGCCAAGCAGAATATTAGTTGCTGCATTAGTTGGTGTAGCAAGTGCATTGTGGGTTCTGCGGTTTTTGTGCATTCCCTTACTCTCACACATTTACACACAACCTGAAACTGTAGCTGTGCTGGTGAATGGGCCTGTGGGACTGGCCATGTTAAACGACCAATTAGCTGAGCAGATCAATAAAGCTCCCTCCTGACCAACCTAATTAACAGCAACTGTAACGAGAGATGTTACAGCTCTGGGCATGTTTACTGTGCATTTAAGTGGACAGCTGGGAACTTTGAATCAGAATCAATTTTCAATTCAATTCACTTATTTACATAGTGCCAATTCATAACACAAGTCATCTCATTGCAGTTTTCATATACAGCAGGTCTAGACTGTACTCTTTGTAATATTATTAAGAGAGACCTAACAATTCCCACCACGAGCAAGCACTTGGTGACACAGGCAAGAATAACAACTCTGTTTTAGCAGGTTGAAATATTCTTCCTGAGTTGTTTTGTTTGTGTTTTGGCATTGTGCTAACGGAATGTTTAGTGTTTTTGAAGCCTCATTGCAATTTTTACATTAGTTAGTTAATTGGTATACTGTTATCTAGCTACTGCCTTCCCTCTGTGGCTGACAATGAGTGGCATGAGGTCAGCATAGGTGCAACACATATTGTCTGCATTTTGATTGTGTTTAGCTCAGTAAGACACACATGCAGAGTATGCGGTTGCTAATGTGTGTGTTTGTGTGTGTGGTGAATATTTACTATGTTTATGTGAGTGATTAATTATTAATGTGCTTGTGTGTTCATTTCTAAAGTGACTGTCTATAAAGGGAACAGGGAATAAAACAAATAAGAGACAAATGGCTACACGTTTACGAGATATTTTTGTTTATTTCCAGTACAAGTAAGTTTTATAATTTAAGTTATTATTATGCAACATAAATACATACACACAATAAACACAGGTGTTCTTCAAGCACGTGTGCTGTCACTAGGGGGCTAAAAATACACTCAAGACTTTTGGGACAGAATTTTAATATTCAGTGCTAAAATCTCATGATAAGAGTGCTGCAGGGTGAGAGTGGTGGCTGGTATCAGACAATTGGGCTACGGCACAGAGTCAACACACTGCTGCCATCATGATTTCCCACAACTCTCCCTACATCTTTGCCACTGGAAGTAGGGAATATATGAAGGTCAGTGCTGGAGCTGATTGGTCTCTGTAGAATTGATTGAACCAATCAGATAACAGATTGGCAGAGTCGAAGGGTCAGCAGTGGTATCAGATGATGGCTTTTTATGCCATCTGCCTGTCTATCTTTCAGGTGTTCTCTCTCTATGGTGTCGTGTCTCTGCTTTCCATTTCCCAGCTTCATTGTGAAATTTGTTCGGCTCTCATCTGTCTCTCTCATCACGTCTCTTGTCATCCTCCACCCTCCACACTCTCTGTGTTGTAATTATGATGGCATGATGACCTGTGTCAAAGGCTGTAATCTTTCATCAACAGACACAAAGCATCTAATGTTCAGCATCCTTTCTGTCATGGCTTTATGATTCCATGGTTCACAACTACAGCCTTGTCACTACTGCATATGCTGTCCTCTTCAGAAACAATGCTGAACCACTGCTACCTCTGGTCATACAGAGATTTATCAGGTACATACAGATGTATTTAACGGTGAAATTTACTGTTTTCTGTCTGACTAGCAGCATAGTGCAGGTAGTGATGAGATGTTGGCCGCTGGTCCATCTGTCTGTTTCTCCAGCACTATGTTCTAAGCAAGAATCCTAGCCAGACTACTATGAAATTTGATGTTTCCCAAGAGAATGATTTCTAATGGTTTTGTGAGCCCCTGATCTTACCTTTAGTGCCACCAAAACATACACTTATTATATATTAAAATATCTATAGTTCCTAGACTAGATTCAGAAAAGAAGACCACACCTCGAACACATCCCATTTCTGCTCATTAGTATTGAAGCACAGCTTATTTGTCCCTCTCCCCTTGACACCATCCCCAACACGAGGTTCTTACTGGTTTTACAGCAATTGGCATCCACAATGTTGCATTACTGCCACCTTCAGGTTTTATTCTCCCTCGGTGTCCATTCATTTTAAAGCCGTCTTACCAGTCCCGTCATCCTTTAAAACTGGAACACTGTCTCCACATTCTAATATTCTTCATTGTCATCTATCTGCTCTATATTCAGTAACTGTGTCATCATTTCTTGTCTTTCCTATGTACATTTCCTGCATGATGTAAGGATATGTCTCAGTCTCAATGCATAGATTGTATAGATCAATTGGATGTTTTCCTATGATGAATAGTGAAATAGGGTTGCTGTGCCCAATTCTTATCCTGCTTATTATTACTTGCTTACTCTGTTTTATTCCCCTACTTCTCAACATATCTACACACTAAATCTCAGACACTATTCCTTACTTCTTTGATTTTGATAATTAATTACAATTCCTTTTACTGCTTCTTTTGTCAGTTTCTCTGATCTCTCGTTTCCCAGAATTCTGAATGTGCTGGGACCCTATAAATGTGACATTTTTTCCTTGGCTAATTATTTCTCGAGTTAGTAAACAAGATTTCATAAACAGATTCTGATGACTTTTACCAGACCTGTCTTAAAGATGTGGTATTCTGCTTTTTGGCTTTTCCCCTCTCCTTTATTGAGTTATATATCTTTTTTGTGCATGTAACAGGTTTGCAAAGTGAAAAAGCCCAAAGTCCAGCCCAAAGGGAGTTCCCATCTCCCACAGAAAGCTCTGCTCTGAACTGCCTGAAAACAGCTCGTTTGTAGTCCAGCCCTTCACTTCCTTTACTTGAAATTCATATTTAACACGATTCCTCAGAAGTACAACCAGTACCTCGTCTTGTGCTCTAACCGAGGACTGAGGACTGCTTCCTGAACCGGCAACAGTTCAACTCCGGATTTGCGCAACGTTTAGTCCTAAAAGATGATGCAACTCCGACTCTGTTTGGGCCTGGACATTCACAACCTCAACCTGTAAGTATGCTTTATTGGTTGCGAATTATATTTAAAATAAAGACGGCAACGTAACTTCATAACAACATTGCCTATAACCTTAGGTGTGTGCTACTGTTGATGTTTGCTACACAACGTTGTAACTGATTATAATAACTACCTTCGTATTTCTTGGCAACAGATGTTTTCAACTTCAGTGGGCATTGTAGAGCAGTTTTCACAAGTACACCTAAATATGAAATTAAAAAAACATTAGACATCCCGGGTCATCGATTCAGCATTGTAAGAATGCAATGCTGTCCTTTCATCACTTCCCAGGAAACTCAACAAACGTAACCTATTGACCTCAGGTGAAGATACCAACGATGGTCGTTCAGTCTTGGCCACAGGTAGTCTTAACGACTGTAACGACCCCACTGAGGTTAAATTGCTGAGTTTCCCTGCCAGTCAGTCAGAACTGAAGAAGTCCTTTGGATGAGGGACGAAACGTCTTCCAGTATCTTCAACCAAGTCCAGTTGCCCTTGATTTTAACCTTCGTTGGATAACTCCAAACAAAGATATGGTACAAGTAAGATCCATCACTCTGTAGCTCAAAAGCGGAGCGTTCAACACAGGGTGAAAAGAGGAGCTTGTCTTTGGATGGTGGGAGGAAGCCAGACCACACGGAGAGAACCCACACAGACACAGGGAGACCATGCTAACTCCACACTGGGGTTTGAACCAACAACCTTCTTCCTGTGAGGCAACAGTGCTAATAATAATAATAATAATAATAATCCTTATTTGTAGAGC
>NC_060171.1:34025120-34035559 GCF_021292245.1 Micropterus dolomieu | reverse complement strand
CAATGCTGTCCTTTCATCACTTCCCAGGAAACTCAACAAACGTAACCTATTGACCTCAGGTGAAGATACCAACGATGGTCGTTCAGTCTTGGCCACAGGTAGTCTTAACGACTGTAACGACTGTCGTCACAGCAACAAGGAACACTAACGAACCAGCGGTATCGATGACCCGGGCCAACGACCCCACTGAGGTTAAATAGCTGAGTTTCCCTGCCAGTCAGTCAGAACTGAAGAAGTCCTTTGGATGAGGGACGAAACGTCTTCCAGTATCTTTAACCAAGTCCAGTTGCCCTTGATTTTAACCTTCGTTGGATAACTCCAAACAAAGATATGGTACAAGTAAGATCCATCACTCTGTAGTTCAAAAGCGGAGCGTTCAACACAGGGTGAAAAGAGGAGCTTGTCTTTGGATGGTGGGAGGAAGCCAGACCACACGGAGAGAACCCACACAGAGAGACCATGCTAACTCCACACTGGGGTTTGAACCAACAACCTTCTTGCTGTGAGGCAACAGTGCTAACCACTGCACCACCGTGTCACCCCCAACACAGACTGGCAAGCAATCCCACAGAGGTTAAATAGCTGAGTTTCCCTACTGGGCGTCACAAACACACGTACCTGGGGACGTCTACTATACACGCAAAATCGCCGTTTTGAATACAATAGACACAGCTTCTCCAATGCCTGTATATGTGACTCCTGAGCATGCGAACATCCTGGCTGAATACACAGCTATGACAGTGATGTGTGACAGTGAGACCACCAAAAAAATAGGATGTGAACTGTATTTTATTAACTTATTAAATCAACATGTCCATAACTTATTAATTATAAATAGGCTAAAACAAATGCTTTGATATAATTTGATTGGAAAGACTCTTGCAAAGGATTTTCCTTGAACATTATGAACATCAGTGGTACCGGAAGTAGTAAGCCTCTTTGTTCTTGATGTGTCTCACAATGCTGTGGAAGCGGGCTACCTTAAGTACTTCTGTGAATTACTACTGGAGAACCTGGATAAGTTGCCTGGGGATACACGCACCAGGGTGGGTTTCCTCACGTTCGACAGCACCATCCACTTCTCCAACCTGTCCCAGCTGCAGATGCTTGTAGTGTCTGACATAGACGACATCTTCATACTGTCTTTAACAGCACATTATAGCTGTTTGGCTTTCGAACGGCTATAGTAAAACTGAGTGATGAAGAGCTCACTCCTAATGAGCTCCACAGAGCACCTGTTCTTGCTGTCACATTGTTGGTCATTCTGGAAAATATCCTTTCCACATAACCAGTGGATGCTGCCATGCTTATAATGTGGCATGATACTTATCAAGTAGGACGTTTGATTTCTCTCACTCTCGTCGTCATCGGTACTTTTGCATCTGCTTTCGTTTTAGAGGGGACGTGGGGTGTTTCTCGAGCTGCCGCCGCCGTTATTTCAACTCGACTACTTGCCAAGAAACCTGCTTTTAAGTGACTCTGATTGGCTCTGAACCTGACGGTATTCATCAAACCAAGAATGGCAGCGAGTGTTACATAATCAGGGGTAGAAAAGGACAAGTCTTCACAGAATGCGGGTGGGATGATTTGCAAGGGATGCTGCATTAAAAACAACTCCGAAATACGAGACAAACCGCATCCTGTTTTGAATCAATACGGGACGTGGTTTGTCCCGCTGTTTAGTTCTCAAATACAGAACAATTCCGTATTTCAAGGGACGGGTGGCAACCCTAGCTGTCAGCTTGCACTGGTCTGTTTCAGTGGGTTTACCATAATGGCTTGAATATGCGTGCACTCCAAATGTAGATGCAGCTTAGTCGCATTCTCACAAATGAGTGACAGCAACACTCAAAGCTGTCCAGACCTTTTTTTGCCTTTTGTAAGAAGTCAGCCACAGATGGAGTGGATGTGCTAGGAGACAATTCAGCAGAACAGTGTCTGCAAACAGCATTTTTTGCATCTTTCTCGGACACTTTAAAATGCTTCCACACTGCCGACATGTCAACCTAATTGTTCGGTAAAATTTATTCGGTCTTTTGACTTCTTAGGTCGAACACCGAAAGTGCTTTTTTTGCCATTTTCGGCCGCTTAATTTCGGTGGCCGAACATTCAGTGTATCCCTGTTTTACCAATACTCACCCTTACGCAAAGAAAATATATTTAATTAAATATGAACTGTCAATATATTATACTAAGTGTTATGGTTAAATGTATGAAACAATATATATATTAATATATTGAAAATATACAATAAGATATATTGTATTAATATATTACTATATATTGAAAAACACATAAGGAATTGCCACTTTTGATATATTGAAAAATATATGCAAATATATTTTCTCATATATGTCAATGTATGTTATTTTATATGTAATAATACACTGTATAATATGTGACAAAATATAGTAAATATTGAGGTTGTGTATATATATATGACATATATGTTATATATATATATAACATATATTTACTATATATTCACATTTATATGGGAACATATATGTACACAATTATGAAATATATATATATATATGAAAATATATTTTATACACATATATGTACATATATAAATATATATATCTATATATACACACACACACACATATATATATATGGATTTATATTGTATGTAAAAATAAAAGCTTTAATATGTAAAAACAGGTACAGTGAGTGATGAGTAATCAATCGAAAAATCTTTATTTCTGTTCTGAAAAAATTTAAAATTGATATCCTGAATATGACTGTAACTATCACTGCCTCCTCTTGAACTGTATAGATGCAAGTGTTAATGTGTATTTAATTATTTATTTAATGCCAACTAGGTCTGCTACGTGCTGCTTGTTATAGTTTTCTACTTAAAAGTATTTGCTTAATCCATATTTGTGTCGTAAAAGTCCTTTCTTTGTTATAATTCTGATATCCTGCCCACCTCACTCAAATTAATTAATTATTTACTAAAAACAAAAACCCGCCTGCCACCAGCTCTGAAAAAACAGAATACTTACTTACTTTCTACTCATAATGTACCACTTGCAAAAATACTTACATCTGAAGGTTTGCAAGGTGTCACAGTTTCACCCTCACTTTCAACCTCACAGCCACTGAGATCTTGGGTGGGAGTTTTCATTGAGAACCTTTCTCACATCCACTAACAAAGCAGGAATCTCTGGAAAATAATTTAAATAAAAAGTGTATTCAGGGATTCAAGTTATTTATTGTCACTCACAATGCAGGGTTGTAGATTTTAGATATAGTTCCCTTTATGCTACTTTTAAAAACAAAATAAAAATTGATTGATAAAAAAAGAGACTCATTTGCATGATGAATAGTTGAAAAAACATGTCAAAATGATACTGGTGGCATCAACGGTGGCTATTGAGTCACAGGAAGATGTGCCTCAATGATTATAACTTTGTCTATTATTTCTTATCCTCACAAGCTAGATGAATCTCGCAGGTTTTCACATTGTGATATTCAGTACCCCACTAATGATTTGTTGGTTTGTGCAAATGCAAGCCCACCTACTTTCTAGCATCTGAATTGGAATCATCACCAGACCAAATCTTGTGGTGTGAAATTCAAGTGTTTTCTGGTAGCAAAGCTATTTCCTCCTACCAGTTGAATCTATTTAATCTAAAATTAACTATACATCTATAAATTCCATCTAAAACTAAGAGGTAATAATAGCTATATAATCTAAAAGAGATACTTGCCTTTAACTACCATGTTGCACAGTCTGGAATTTTACTTCTGCAAAGCTTTGACCTGGTTCTGGAGAGCTCTGATTTGGGCAGCATTTTCATTGCTTCATTCTTCTGGACTGTGGATTGGAGTACATTGGCTGTCTTCTGAAAGAATTTCTTCCTCAGCCTGTCTCCGAGCTGCAAGTTTGGGCTTTTTCTATAAAGGAAAGATATTCACGTTTGACTTTTCATTAAGAATGAGATTGTACACAGATGTTCTAATTTGACATCAGTTCCAGTTTTTAGGTAATTTTCAATATCTAATATAAATAGTAATGTATAAACTGGCTCTGCAAACAGAAAATGCTGTACTAAGAAATGCACACAAATTAATTGTCTAAATAAGAGAATGTGAAGAAGGCAGTCGCCTGTATAGATGATTGTGGTGTCTTTTGTCACAATCAACTGAAAATCCAGTTTCCCCACCTAGTACACTGTAGCTATACAGCTTCTACCTCTCTTGGTATTTCACTGTTTTTGTCTCCAGTGGTAGTTGAATCCTCGTCCTCCTCAGAGAACAGACGTTTGGGTTTCCTGGATCTCTTGTGGTCTTTAAAAGTTCTCGCTCAGCAGCTTTCAGGATAGACTCTTTTTCTACACGAACGTAGGAAGAAAGAATTTTTAATACCAACAAGATGGCAAATATCAATACAATTTAAAGCTATAAAACACGTGTGTCCCATCTTTAAAAAGTAACCATAGCCCTGTAAATCCGGGTAATGTGACATTAACTTAGCTAACAGCTAACTTAGTGGCTCATTACTGCAAAAATAAATCGCTGAGTGATAAACTGATGTGAGTGCATAGCTTATTTAGGGTATGTAGAAGAAGATTATTTTTTTTCATGCTAGCCAAAGAGTTCTCCAATTTAAGTTGTGGTCCTTGTTAAAATACAATTAAGGGCTGATATTAACTTACCTGCTAACTGTAGCACTGCATGCTCAACTTGCCGTTGACAGGCTTCTTGGTGTTAGCCATTCGACATTCCACAAGATATATTCAGGAAGTCTCTTAAGGGTCAAAGTCAATTATCCAGTTTGTTGGCACAATGCTAATCACATCTTTGTCTTGTCACTTAGTCCAGGAGACAAGGGCATACCGATTTTTAGACATGTGTTTATCAAATATAAACTTGAAGGTTAGCTAACAGTTAACTTAATTGTTGAAGGTTAGCTGCAATTGTAGCGTTCTTTTTCCCCAACGAGTGCAACGCTTATTCCCACATGTTCCAACCCTACCGTGATGTGGCTGGCTAGCACTATTGTGCTGTTATTGGCTAGCAGTCATTTGTTCAAAACTGTCTGGTTTTACGAACCAATCACAGCCCGCATGTCCGTGAGGTTGCTGGCTGTTGCACGCTTGTAACCACGCGCAATGTCCCAGGGGACAAATGGACTGATTGGAAAGAAAATATATTCTCCCTGGTTCTGAAAAAATGGACAGTCCAAGAACAAAACAATGGAAAAAAAGGTCTGTGTTTTACTTTATCCTAGTTGACTACAATTTACAGGTCAGTTAGGATTCTGTATGAGCGTTAAGTAACTTTGGCTCTGTTTTAGGAGTGTGTGCAAAAGCCATAGACTGTATATAAAAAAGCTGATGATACACGGAGCTACTTTTAGAGCAATGGTGCAGGGCATTGGGTTGCTTCCGTTACCTGCTTCTCCCACCACTCCCCACCCACCCATTGCTATCCGTTCAAAACATAGTCAGACTTGCCACCAGCAAGATTGCCCAGCAACATTGCGCAAAAAGTTGCCTTGTGTACCTTAACTTAGCTAATTAGCTGATGCAACAGATTCTGTTGCTGATTCTATTTATTTTATATAATCTGTCATATTTTGCTTGATTACTTTTAATTAATTCCATTATTTTCAGTTCCTCGAATCAAATGTTATTAACCACATGAACCCTGGCACCTATTTATATATAAAGCCTTAAATAACATACCCAAAATAAATCAGTAATAACTCCTCAACCATTAGGCCTAGATGCATAATTGTGGTCTCCTTTGAAAGGTCAGAAGCTAAGGAACATAATCCATTGTGTCTGTAAAGTCTGTGAGGGTTAAGGGCTTAGGGCTTTGGGGGACATTGGGATTGGGCCTTAGAGCTAAGGCAACACCACCAAGATGGCGGCCCGCCAGACAGTCTCTGTTGGCGCTGTTTTTGGAAGGAAAACAGCTAGAACAGCGAAAATCGATTACGTTCCCTGTATCGGGTCAGTCCGTTTCAGTTTTAGTCATTTAGTGTAAGCTTGATCATGACTGTGACTTTGTAAACTTCTTACTTCCATTAAGTAACATTACTTTCCAGACAAAGCTGCTCATTTCTCATAAAGCCGCCACATAATAGTGTTATTATGAATAAACAAGCATATAGAGGCAACAACATCCATGGTGTTTGAAACATAAAAATTTATTATAACTTAATCAAGCTGTTTTGCCTTATCATTTGCATCCTTACTAACCACAGGAAGGCACTGTCAGAGGACAACAACAGATTCATCAGTCAATCCAGGATCTTGTGAGTATATACATGAGTTATAATACGTAAATCAAAATTTAACGTTGCAATTTAACTTCTGTCAGGAGCTTCTGTAAGTTTGAGCTGTGTGGTTTGATCAGCTATAGCAAGAATCTGACCTGTATTTGACAGAGACACTTGATAAACACTTGATTTCTGTTGGTATCCATATTCTGTTGTACCAAAGTGGATGCTTATGCAGGGAAAAGATTGTTGTTATATACTGTATATTTTCTATATGTTTCTTTCACTGAAGCTGCTTTAAAACTGTAAGTTAATCAAGACTTTTATTCTTACACAACAGAACTTGAATCATAATTCCTCTGACTGTGACAATGGCTCAAGTCAATTTTTAAGTTTTATGTTCCTGTAAAAAGGTTTTGTCTTAAACATATCTTAATAACTATCCAAGTCACAGCTTGCTAACTGTGGTCATATGCAGGGTGTGTTGTGAACAATGTAATGTATGTTTATTATGGATGTTTTTTTTGTGATTTGTTTTTCAGATAGATGATGACAATTCTGAATGTTGGGCTCCTCTCACTGGACATCAAAGTTTGTCAGGAGCAGAAATCTCCGTAAGTTGAGCTGTGTGGTGTGTAGATGGAAAATGTATTCTTAAGTGGCAATGGTGCAATGGATAAGACACATGCCTTTGGTGTGAAAGACCCAGGTTCAATCCCCCTCTATAACATCCACTGATTGGCCCTGAGAAAGGCATTTAACCCCTAGCTGCTCCAGAGGCGTATGACCTTTGACATGTACAGCAACTGTTAGGATAAAAGTGTCAACTAAATGTATAAAAAGCAGTTTGATCAGCTATAGCAAGAATCTGGCTTGGATTTGCACTGACAGAGACCAAGAAAACACTTGATTTATGTTGGTATCCACCATCCAAAGCAAAAAATAAAACAAAAACAACCAAATGCTTGTGCAGGGCATGGTATATTATGATATATTTTGTTGTGGGGGTCGTCTTTGGCCCTGCTGGTGAAGCTATTTAAAACCTGCAAGTTAATCAAGACTTTTTATTCTTACACAGCAAAACCTGACCCGTAATTCTTTTGACAATGGTTCTGAAGATGCACATGGTGGCGACATTACCGTAAGGACAATGTACTTTTAACTTGGCACTAATACCAGATCAGATTTTGATGTTACCCTAACTTTAATCAAACAGTTTTAAAGTGTAAGATTCAAGGACAAGATGCCGTTATTTAATGGGTGCAGCATTATATCAAATAGAAAACATCTACATGCCTTGTGCATTATTTTATACACAGTTCCCTGTAATTCACAAGCATTCATATTTTTGGAAACCTTGGAATATTCACAGAAATTTAAAATAAAGTTGTATGGGTTTACACAAAGCTTAGCTGCGCAGCAATTATGAACCCACCAATTGGACAAGCAAGTTTATATGTGAACATGGCCAAAAGTGATCTTCAATCTACCTTGTTATTTTGTTGCCGATGCAGGTTAACGCATGTATTATTTTTATTTGTTTTTTATTTGATAGACGATAACTGATCTCTCTGAAGCTTGGACCTCTCTCAGTGGACAGCAGTGTCTTTCAGGAGAAGAAGTCTCTGTAGGTACCAGTTATAATGCTTATACATTATGAATGCATGCTTCAGTAAAAACTAAACATAGACCTGTTCTTGTGTGAATGTATGTGATAAAGTGAAGCTTCTTAATTTGAAAATTAGTAAAGACTTGATATTTGTTCTCACAAAACAGAACTTGATTGGTCATGATGATTCTGACTATGACTTCTCTGGAGACTCTCATGATGCTCAGCTCACAACTGTAAGTATAAAGAAAAGCTTTTGCTTTGCTATATGTTAGTCAGAATTTTATTTCAGCAGAATGAGTTTTTCAGTTTTGTCACAAAATAGAATTTGGATCAGGTAAGATTGATCATGTGGGCAAGTTCAGCAAAAAAAGAGCCCTGGCTAGATGGCAAGGCTCGCACTGTCAGACGTGAATGCCGCAGGGCTGAGCGCAAATGGAAGGACAAACTACATGTCTCTCTCCAAATATTAAGGGACTGCTGGCTGTTGTGGTGGCAGCCCGGCTGACGGTGAGTGTCCTGGTTTTTTCTCCTTTTATCAGTTATTCTGCTTTTTTCCTTGGTTTTCCCTGCCTGCCTCCCTGTGTTTTCTCCCCTGTGTGCTCTCTCTCTCTCTCTCTTTCTCTGCTCCTGAGCCCAGCCAACTACCTGCACCTGCATCTCATCAGCCACCTCGTCAGCCTCCCACACCTGCCAGTAATCACCTCATGCCTGCCTGTATTTCAACCCCGGTTCTCCACACCATCCTCGCTTGATCGTCGTTGTTCCATTCTTGGTACACTCACCCTCGTCCTCCGTTCAGTCGGCTGGGCTAATCCACCGGCCCTCTCCTCCTCAGACTTCCCCCACGGCGTCCTCCCACCGCTCCTCGCTTCCTCGGTCCCAGTGTTCCCCGGCTCCCTGGCCCCCAGTCTTCCTAGTTCCCCGTGCCTGTGTTTCCCCGACATCCACCTCTCCCTCCACTCCAGTCCCTCTACCCCTTTATCCCTCAATAAACCTCCTTCCCTCAGAGTGCTGCTTTTGGGTCCTCTCTGTCCACTCACCACACAACCCCATAACAGAACGATCAAGCCACCCATGGACCCAGCAGACTCAAAAGCGGAGAGGGACATGTTCCTGGAAGTCTTGGCCGAGCTGTGGTCTACGTGGCAGTTGGCATCAGACCACGAATCCCGCCAAGCTGCCCTCATACAGGCTCACTGGGAGATGGCCATAAGGCCATGGCTGCGGCGTCGGCTGCCTAAGTGGGCCAGACATTTCGTAAACTCCAGCCCTCTGCCGTTCCAGCCTATCCCTCCTGATCCCCAACCGGCTAGCCCCCAGTTTGGTCCAGATCCCCAGCTTGCTAGCACAGCTAGCCACCAGCCTGTCCCTAGCGTTCCCCGGCCTGCCTGTTGTTCCCCGGGTCCGCCCGACACCACGCTTGACCCCTGTCATCAGTTCGAGGGAACCCGCCTGGCCGTCTTCTCTGGGTTCCGTGGTGGCCATCGGAGGAGACGTGGCCATCACGGCTCCCCCCAACATGCACCACTCTCCCTAGATCCCCAGCCCGCTTGCGCCGCAGGCCCCCAGCCTCTCCCTGATCCCCAGCTGGTTAGCCCCAGTCTGACCCTGATCCCCGACCTGCTAGCGCCGCTAGCCCCCAGCCTGTCCCTCGGCCTGCTAGCGCCACTAGCCCCCAGCCTGTCCCTCGGCCTGCTAGCGCCACTAGCCCCCTGCCTGTCCCTTGGCCTGCTAGCCCCCAGTTTGGTCCAGATCCCCAGCTCACTAGCGCCGCTAGCCTCCAGTCTGCCCCTGATCCCCAGCTAGTTAGGCCCCAGTCCGACCCTGATCCCTAACCTGCTAGCACCGCTAGCCTCCAGCCTATCCCTCCTAATCCCAAACTAGCTAGCTCTCAGTTTTGTCCAGGTCCCCAGCCCGCTAGCGCCTCTAGCCCCCAGCCTGTTCCTCGGCCTGCTAGCGCCGCTGGTCCCCGGCCCGCTAGCGTCTCTAGCCCCCAGCCTGTTCCTCAGCCTGCTAGCGCCGCTGGTCCCCGGCCCGCTAGCGTCTCTAGCCCCCAGCCTGTTCCTCGGCCTGCTAGCGCCGCTAGACCCCAGCCCGGCCCTGATCCCCAGCCAGTTAGCCCCCAGTCTGGCCCTGATCCCCCCAACCTGCTAGCGCCGCCAGCCTCCAGCCTGTCCCCCCCGATCCCTTGCCCCTTAGGGCCGCTAGCCCCCATGCCTTGTTGGCGGACTGACCGGCCCCAGCCCTGCCGGTGATCCGGCCGACCCCTGCTCCTTGTGTTCAGTTGGCGGACCGACCGGCCCCAGCCCCGCCGGTGATCCGGCCGACCCCTGCTCCTCGTGTTCAGTTGGCGGATGGACCGGCCCCAGCCCCGCCGGTGGTCCGGCCGACCCCTGCTCCTGGTGTTCAGTTGGCGGATGGACCGGCCTCAGCCCCGCCGGTGGTCCGGCCGACCCCTGCTCCTCGTGTTCAGTTGGCGGATGGACCGGCTTCAGCCCCGCCGGTGGTCCGGCCGACCCCTGCTCCTCGTGTTCAGTTGGCGGATGGACCGGCTTCAGCCCCGCCGGTGGTCCGGCCGACCCCTGCTCC
>NC_060171.1:34024039-34025100 GCF_021292245.1 Micropterus dolomieu | reverse complement strand
TCCAGGTCCCCAGCCCGCTAGCGCCTCTAGCCCCCAGCCTGTTCCTCGGCCTGCTAGCGCCGCTGGTCCCTGGCCCGCTAGCGTCTCTATCCCCCAGCCTGTTCACCGGCTTCAGCCCCGCCGGTGGTCCGGCCGACCCCTGCTCCTCGCACCAAGGCCCTCAGCCCAGCAGCCTCGTCCCTGACTCCCCCCGCTGCTGTCACGCTGCCAGCCCCCTTCCCGGCTCCCCGGTCGCAACGCCCGGCTCCCTGGTCCGCCCTCGGGCCCGCCGGACCTCCCTGGCTCCCCAGCTCAGTCCTCGGGCCGCCCGCCGGACCTCCCTGGCTCCCCTGCTCTGTCCACGGGACGTCCGCCTGAACCCCCTGGTCCTTCTGCTCTGTCCTCGGGCCGCACCCCCTGAACTCCCTGGCTCCCCCAGTTCGCCCTCGGGCGGCACAGCTCAGTCCTCGGGCTGCCCGCCGGACCTCCCTGGCTCCCCTGCTCCGCCCTCGGGACGTCCGCCTGAACCCCCTGGCCTCCCAGCTCCGCCCTCGGGACGTCCGCCTGAACCCCCTGGCCTCCCAGCTCCGCCCTCGGGACGTCCACCCGAACCCCCTGGCCTCCCAGCTCCTCCCTCTGGCACCCCATCTGTACTCCCTGGTCCCCCAGCTCTACCCTCTCGCACCCTGTCTAGCCCTATGTTTTCAGTTCAGCCCTGCCCGTTCCCCTAACCCTTCCCAGTTCTGAAGCCCTCCCTGAATTCCCTGTTCGGCTTTGGACCCTGGACCCCCACCAGCCGGATCCCAGTGCAACTTCCTGCCCCCTATGTTCGTCTGCCAAGCCCCGCCTTGTCCAATGGGAAGGCCGCCGGGAGGCGTCCATTGATGAGGGGGCCCTGTTGTGGTGGCAGCCCGGCTGACGGTGAGTGTCCTGGTTTTTCCTCCTTTTTATCAGTTATTCTGCTTTTTTTCCTTGGTTTTCTGTTCCCTGCCTGCCTCCCTGTGTTTTCTCCCCTGTGTGCTCTCTCTCTCTCTCTCTCTCTCTCTCTCTCTCTCTCTCTCTCTCTCTCTCTCTCTCTCTCT
>NC_060171.1:34013281-34024019 GCF_021292245.1 Micropterus dolomieu | reverse complement strand
CCATCTGTACTCCCTGGTCCCCCAGCTCTACCCTCTCGCACCCTGTCTAGCCCTATGTTTTCAGTTCAGCCCTGCCCGTTCCCCTAACCCTTCCCAGTCCTGAAGCCCTCCCTGAATTCCCTGTTCGGCTTTGGACCCTGGACCCCCACCAGCCGGATCCCAGTGCAACTTCCTGCCCCCTATGTTCGTCTGCCAAGCCCCGCCTTGTCCAATGGGAAGGCCGCCGGGAGGCGTCCATTGATGAGGGGGCCCTGTTGTGGTGGCAGCCCGGCTGACGGTGAGTGTCCTGGTTTTTCCTCCTTTTTATCAGTTATTCTGCTTTTTTTCCTTGGTTTTCTGTTCCCTGCCTGCCTCCCTGTGTTTTCTCCCCTGTGTGCTCTCTCTCTCTCTCTGCTCCTGAGCCCAGCCAACTACCTGCACCTGCATCTCATCAGCCACCTCGTCAGCCTCCCACACCTGCCAGTAATCACCTCATGCCTGCCTGTATTTCAACCCCGGTTCTCCACACCATCCTCGCTTGATCGTCGTTGCTCCATACCTGGTACACTCACCCTTGTCCTCCGTTCAGTCGGCTGGGCTCATCCACCGGAACTCTCCTCCTCAGACTTCCCCCTCGGCGTCCTCCCACCACTCCTTGCTTCCTCGGTCCCAGTGTTTCCCGGCTCCCTGGCCCCCAGTCTTCTTGGTTCCCCGTGCCTGTGTTTCCCCGACATCCACCTCTCCCTCCACTCCAGTCCCTCTACCCCTTTATCCCTCAATAAACCTCCTTCCCTCAGAGTGCTGCTTTTGCACTTTACTGAAATCATTATGGCAAACTAAAGCAAACCTCATGTTTTATTTAAAAACCATTGATTCTATTCTTAATGTCCAGCAAACTGCTGATATCTCGGATCCTGGCTGTGATTCTGTCTGTTATTCTTTGCTGACTGCACTGCCCCTTTTTCTTTCACTAAATCTGAACCCGTTACGCATTACAACAAATTGTTGGGCAGTTGAAACCCTCAGGCTCGCCGAATGACGACGCTTTACCCCCCCGACTCTTTAAAGAATTTTTTTTCACCATTGGCCCATCTGTACTTATAATTGTGAAACAGACAGGCAGGCAGAGAGACAGCAGGGGAAAACAGAGAGACAGGCAGGCAGAGAGACAGCAGGGGAGAACAGAGAGACAGCAGGGGCAGACAGAGAGACAGGCAGGCAGAGAGACAGCAGGGGAGAACAGAGAGACAGCAGGGGAGAACAGAGAGACTGGCAGGCAGAGAGACAGCAGGGGAGAACAGAGAGACAGGCAGGCAGAGAGACAGCAGGGGAGAACAGAGAGACGGGCAGGCAGAGAGACAGCAGGGGAGAACAGAGAGACAGGCAGGCAGAGAGACAGCAGGAGAAAACAGAGAGACAGGCAGGCAGAGAGACATTAGGGGAGAACAGAGAGACTGGCAATCAGAGTGACAACTGGGGGAACAGACAGAACACATATTACAAAATACCAGACAAGAATCTAACCCCAGACAAAAACAGAAACCCATGTAAACTATAACACAGGGATCATAACAGACAAAACCTAAACAAGAACAGAACTAGAACACAGAGGCAGGGAATACAGAACATAACAGGGCAAGACAGGAATGAAACTAGGATTAGACAGAACACCAATTACAGAATAAGACAGGAACTAAGGCAAGCACAGATCCAAACCAAAAGACAGGCAACAGTAAATAAACTAACACTGGACAGACTGAACACAAGACAGATAATGATCAGATAAATAATAACCCAGACAAAATAACAGATACCGAACTGATCAATAAGTAAACACACAATGAACTAAACTCAACAGATGATCATATAACACAGACAACCTCAGGACAGGATCGTGACACAGCCATGTAGAGGACCACGGCTAGAAGCAGAGAGTGAGGAAGGAATAGAACATTTGAGAACTGGTGTAGAAATGAGAGAAAGAAATGTGGTCTGAGAAAAGAGAGAGGAGAAGAGAGGAAGAAAATCACTCCTAAGGCAGTTGGATGCCACAGCTTATTTCTGTCTGTTGGCTGAGTCAATGGAACATGAAATTGAATTATCTTCTCTATAAGTTACAAAGTCAACGGAGCTGAGAGGGATTCAGGATGGGAGAGTGTGAGTGGGATGGGAGGGAATGGAAAGAAGGTGAAAATTGGAGGAAGAGGGACTGGTCAGAAAAGATGGAAAGAGTGAAGAGGAGAGAGGAATAGAAAAATACTGCTGCTGTCTTCTCTCTGTCAGTCTCTTCCACAGAATTGTTGCTCCACTAGCTAATTGCATCTGTCCACCTTCGTTCTAAGGAATATTTCATACGTAATAGTGATCTTCAGAGCCATATGTCATGTGGACACAAAATCAGACCTAACAGACAGAGCTTGAAATTATATTTTTACCATGGAGGCGGATAAGATGGAGAACAGACACTATGGAGTTACTGTCAACCATGAAAGTGAATCTCTGGAAACATAGAAAACTGTCTCAGTGTACAATCAAGAGCTTACAGTCGCTGACAGCAACAGGGTATGTGTTCTTCATGAGCGAGCATAATCCGAAACACAACCACTTTCATACAGAAATACCACAATAAACGTAGGAACACCTGCATGCAGGATGTGGCTTTTCTCCAGACATGTTCAGGCTCTGTTACGTAGATGTTCCCATCTCAGAGGCAGATCAACACCGCCACACGTGACTTTCTCTGTGTTTCTCCAGCTTTACTAATGCTCACTTTGTTCTTACTCGACATCATCTGATCCTGTTTGGTCTGATGGGCTTCAGCACATAAACCTTTATTGTTGTTTTGTATCCTTACGTGTAGCCTGTGTTTTGCTGTGAGCCGGTTGTTTTATAGTGTTAGTGGACTGCATGTCGTTAGCTGCCGTGTTGTCGCTGTAGTACGAGCAGAATAGTGAATAGTGGCTGATTCAAGCAACGGAGAAAACAGGCGTGTGCTTAATTTCTAAGTGAGTTTTGAGCCCATTGACGATAAGGCAATGAAGATTTGATTTATTAAAAGCAAAAACTTACGTATCGCCCCTTTAAGATAATACAAATACATGAGAAAGTTCAACACTACACTGCAATTTTTATAATTAATGTTTAATAATTAAAGATATGACCTGAATCAGTCTTTGAATGTTTTTACTTTGTAGGAGGAAGTGCATCTCTGGCTCAGCCTCACCTGTCCAACACACATTCTGTTTTCTAACATAGTGTACCTATTTTTATTACCTTAGAATGAGCCATTTCTATCCAAATACACTGCAGGTCCTTCTACATGGACGTCGCCATGTTTCTACAGTCCAAACAGACAAACTGCTTTACAGAGCGCGTTTCTTTGCTATGTTGAAAACGTACGGAGAAGAAAGAAAAATAAGTAGTAGGGTGATTATATAATTAGGGGAACATTTCAAGTCCACCCCGACCCTGTACGCAGGATATATTTGGACACATTTGTCTTTATTTCATGCAGAAAAGTAAACCAGTTCCATAAGTTCATTAGGAGAAAATGCATATGCTGTACTGGAAATTGCTGTTTTTGTGCTGTCCGATTTGTCCGAAGTCAAGTTTTGCCTTTCAGATTAACACTACATGTTTTTTTATATTATTTTCATCATTATTTGTTAAAAATAATCATTAAAACAAGGCAAATGTAGTTTAAAAACTAATTGACTCATTTATATTTATTAAATTATTAACTTTGTGTGTGTCCGAGAAATCTTTGTCAACTGTGTTACCCATCAAGTTTAACAAAGTTGACAGGGATTAACACGGTTGACAATTTTGGCTGGGTTTCTTGTCATCGTTTATGCCTATATTGAGTATTGTTGATAAAAAGAGTCATTAACTATTGTTATTACACAGGAATGACATGGTAAAATATGAACTGTAATTGAAGTGTAATTACATAGTAATAGTTATTTTATAAAAACATGTGATTCACATTAAGGGATAAAGGAATTTAACTAATCTAAACACTATTATATTATCTATATATTACACTGAATAAATCATTACACTCTAACTAGACTTTACTATATATGATTAAACGAGTATTCCATAGCTTTTCAGCAAAATCTATCTATCTCCAGAAATATACATGTATCAACAAACAAGGATTTGGATGGTTCATTTTTATATGATTTCATGGTTTGGAATGGTGGGTTTCTTCTGAAATTTATTTAATGTGATCCCTATCAAGCAAGGTTGACAAACTATAAAGTGCTCTTAATCTTTTTTAGGGAAATGAAGTTATCTGCTGCTTAGAAGCAGCGCCAGTACAGGGCTCGGCGTGTAAGTCGATTTGGATAAAAGGATCAGCTAAATGAATAAATGTAAATGTTGAGAGAGAAAAAGAACAAGGAAGGTGATAAGAAGAAAGTGTCTGACAAAACAACAGTGAAAAAGACAACAGAGACGACTTTGGAGAGCCTGCTAGAGCTCTTCCAGTGCCAACTGGAAAAAAACTTACCTCTTTAACATAAAATGGCAATTCACTTACCACCAGGAACTAAGGATAAGTATGAAAGATCATGAATGCTTAATTCATGTAGATTTCTCAGAAAACTATGCTTGTAAGTACTCCTCTGAAATACAAGCTGTACACTTCGCTTCAAACCAGCAGCAGGCAACACTTCACACTGGAGTTCTACATGTTGGTGGAGCGGAAGAACATCTGTGGCACAATCAGCTCATCAAAAGAGAAAGGACCAGCAGCCATGTGGACCCATCTTTCCCCAATCCTCGATCTGGTCAAGGCTTCGTATCCCAATGTGACTGTGGTGCATTTCTTCAGTGATGGGCCATGCACACAATACAGGCAAAAAGGCAAAATCTGTTTTGCACTAAGCTGCAGCAATATGGGTTCCAAGCAGGCACCTGGAACTTTAACAAAAGAACTGCTGACCGACTTGTCACCCATGGAAAAGACATCCCAAGTGCTGAGCTCTTCTTCAATGCACTGGTGGATGCACAGACCTCAGTAAAACTGTTCTTCATAAATGAGGATAATGTAGATGAAGCCACAAAGAATATGCCACATAGTCTCCCGGTGGTACCATCAACTATGTGCATTCACCAAGTGGTAACAGTTACCCCAAGAAAAATCAGTTACAGAGATGTGAGCTGCCTTTGCTCAACGAGACAAACCCTGGAGTGTCAATGTGATGACACCAAAACATTTACCTTTGTGGTTCCGGCAACAGCACCCACACAGAAGAATGAAAGTAAAGACCTGTCTGAAATTTCTTGGCAAAACTCATTGGCCAGTGGTGTTCTCTCAAATATGATGACGATATTTATCCTGGCATTATTCAAGAGGTGAATGAAACGCATGCCGAAGTCAAATGTATGCACCGGATTGGAACCGCTTTTTCTGGCCAACACGGGATGATGTCCAATGGTATTTGCATGATGATATTATCAGGATGATTCCTCCTCCAACTTTTGTGACCTCACGTCGAGATCATGTGGAGATCGACAGAGACATGGTCCAAGGTCTCAGAAATGTGAACTGTCGGAAATCAAAAGAAACACGAAAGGACAAAAGAAACTGGAAGATGAAATAGACTATAAGCAGGATGAGTTGGAAAGGACTGTTTTGTGAATGAGACTAATGTAGTATTAACAGCATTTTTTAAAGTTTCTTTGTTTTCTCCATTGTTTCAAGAGAGTTAATGAATTACTTGTTCAATGATTGCATCTGACACTTGTCAAATTAAAAAGGTTTAATTTTATAGAAAGGTTAATAGTGTTATTTTATCTGTCAATTGTGTTATGTGATTTTTGAGTTAAATCTTTATATGTCGGCTAAAATGTAAGAAAATGATCTAGGACATTTCGATAGAGAATAGTCTTCCATAAAGACGTTGAATAATTCTAAATTCAGTGTAATGGGGTTTTAAATCAGTTAGACAGACAACCTCAAAACCCCTGATAAATAGATGGAAATTACTCTTTTGTGATTGAGACTTATGGAGTATGTTTGTTTTCTCCAATGTTACAAGAGAGTTAATTAATTACTTGTTGCTGACACACTCAAAAAATAAGGTGTTATTTTAAAGATAGGTTTCTCTTTTTCTCCTAATGCATCCTGTCAACTTTGTTACTTTATCTGTCAATTGTGGTAAGTGTGATTTTTGTGTCAAATCTTTAAATGTAATAAAAATGATAAAAAAGGACATCTCTAGAGTGAACAGTATTACATAAAGACGTTTAATAACTCTAAATTCAGTGTAATGGAGAATTATGTTGAAAAAAATATTCATCCTTGATGATAGTATACCAAAGAATATCCATTATTCAGTTTAAAATTCATATTTTTTAAATCAGTTAGACAGACAACCTCAAACCCCTGGTGAATATACTCAAGAACTTTCAAACAAATGTTTTATAATATGTATAGTACTTCATTTATGTCTTTTATGACTCCACTTTTGTCAATAACACAGTTGACAAAACAATGAATTGAATATTTATTTTCATTTAAAAATTTAAAAAGTATTTCGAGCTTAAGCTTGGCAACTAATGAATTTAGAACAATATGGGGGTATATTATGGAAACAACTAGATTATTTTGCAGAAAAGCACACTAATTTCTTCACTTTTTTGTTGATCTGAAATGTACCAATAATTATAGAATGACCGGGGGTTACGTACTGTAACCCGGATACTATGAGTATAGGCGCAGCGCTCTAAGGCTATCGGTATTGGGTTCATCCCTTCCGCGCGCTTGCGCGGCACTGAGAATTTTAGTCTGCGCCAACCCACAGCGTGGGCCTCTCCTACGTCTGCACCTTGTGGATATACAACGGTGATGCCCAGCCATCGGCTCCCAAATACCTTTTCTCCAGCACTGAGAACCAAGGTCCAGTGAGGCCTACAACTTAGAGGGCTGCACCTATACTCACAGAATCCGGGTTACAGTACGTAACCCGTGTTCTATTTCGTATAGGCTTCGCCCTCTAAGGCTATCGCTATTGGGTTAGAGGCGCTGTCACGACAGCAACCACATCAGCTGCGCGCAAGGCAGGGCCATGTAAGCAGCGGCCGCCGCCCCAACACCGTCCAGTGGTAGAGGGTGCACCACACACTCACAAGAAGGATCACTCAGCTAAAACCCTCAGTACTGAGTGAGTCAGAGAGAGACAGGAGACATCCCGTAAGTAGAAACGGACGAAAGAGCAAGGGGACGACCAGGAGGCCGTCGTGCAGATGTCGTCCACTGTCATCCCACCGTGCAACGCCACTGAGGAGGAGACGCCTCTCGTGGAGTGTGCTCTGATGCCATCCGGGGGAGACTCCCCAGCAGACACGTAAGCTTGGGAAATGGCATTGCAGAGCCAGTGAGACAGGTGCTGCGCCGACAGGTTAGGTCCCTTGGACCGCTTCCTGTAGAGCACAAACTGACGCTGAGAACGGCGGTAGCCGGCCGTGTGCCACATAGCAGGACAGAGCTCGCGCCGGGCAGAGGAGGTGGGACGTGGCGTCCTCCGCCGACCCATGGGGGGAAGGAAAAAAGCCAGAGAGGGTGATGACCCGCGACCGAAAGGAGCTCGTAATGCTTTTAGGCATGAACGTCGGGTTAGGGCGCAGGATAGCAGAGCTGCTGTTGCCCTGAAACCTGAGGCACGACGGAGCCACAGAAAGGGCAGCCAGATCGCTGACCCTCTTGGCCGATGTCAGAGACAGGAGCAAGGCGACCTTAGCCTTCTCCAAAGGCTCAAATGGGGCTTGGGTTAACGTGTGTAAAACCAGCGCCATATGGGCCTATAATTGCTCACTAGTGACCTGTCTAGACTGCTCTTTTTTTTTTCTAATCCTAGTAACATTACTTACAGTTTAGGCTTCAAATTGTTTGTTTGAGCTGTAACGTTAAGTAAACTTAAGGTAATTAATAACTGATTCATAGTTAACTGTTAACGTTGGTATCAACAAAATCTAACGTTAGTGTTGCAAAGTAACGTTACCACATGTATATATTAAAAGGCATTTAAAACCTTGTGAAGTATAATGTCAATAACAGATATGTGAGTTATTTTAACATTTTCCGGTGTCTTACCATAAGCTAGTAACAACCGTAAACTGGTAAGTTAACAAAACGGCCACAGGTTCCAACTTCCACCGTACAGCACCGGGGGTTTAGAAGCTATCTCTGCTAACGCAGAGTAGCATATAGCATTAGCTCCTTAGCACGAGATAACTACTATATAGTGTATATATGTGTGTGTTTTTCAGCTGCAGAAGCGGTTAGTAGCCTGGCTAGTTTGTCACACTAGCACACGGTTTTGTGCATTTTCTTGTGTTGTTGAGAGCTACTTGTCTGCAGAGAGCTACAGGTCAGAACCATTGCTAACAGCAAGCAAACGTATGCACGGACTGCAGGAGTGCCAAAATTGTTGTGTTGGATCAATTGATAGGCTATGGATGGTGATGAGTGTCAGTGTTAGTGTTGTGTCGTTCAAAGAACATTTTGTTCATTTGACCTAATCTTGTATGTGACTCAGGAGGAACAGGTTGTCTCAGTGAGTAATTCGTTCATTTTCACGTATGCTTGAATAGTCTTGGACTCTTACGTTCAGTCGTTACACAGCAGCTCCGTCAGCACAGGAAACAGAATTGATTAGTTCAGGACTCATACTGTGGGTCTCTGGGTTTGAGTCGTTAATTTTTCACATGACATCTCGGCTACTGTGGAGCAGGAATGAACTAATCATTCAGCACTCACATGGGTCCTCCTCGGAGTCTGTCTTCACTCGGCAGGCTGAGTTACTGCCAGCACCAGGGAATGAGAGGCAAGTCTGTTGTGAGGTAACAGTCACTGGACTGACATATTTAATAAAGCATAATGTTATTACAGCGCAGTTATGTTGTGCTAAGTTATAGTTTGAACACAGCCACAACGTAACTTTACTCCTGCTAGTGTTTACAGCCAACAGCTGATGAGAGTTGTTCTGGGTCCGCTCCACTTCAGAGCCCTGACAGAGTTCTACCAGGAGCTGAATTACACAGAGGTTGTCTCCTCTCCAAAACAAACGGACCCGGACATTAAACCATTAAAACACAGCCATATAGCAACGTTAGCGTTAGCCCTGTGGTTTGTTTACAGCTAATAGCTGATCCGGTCTGCCAGAGAACGGAACTTAACTTTTACATTTTATTTATCGACAGAGTCGTGCAGTTGTTTCACCGCTCCTCACTGGTGAACAACCTGCAGTGTTTGAGATTGTTATTAAATATGTTAAATTTTAATAAGTGTGTTTTATTTATGTAGTGTGTCAAGCTTATTAATATATTCCCTGTAAATCTGATGTTAATTGATGTTTTTGCGTCTCAGTTTTAGATGTTTATATTGCCTACCAGCTACTTTACCGTTATGTCACAAACTGTTTAACATATGCCGGTGTCACATCAGCTGGGTGGAGATGTTTCACGGCACGAGTCAAAATTATCAGTTATACATGTGTTTTTCACTACGTGATAAAATTAATGTTTGTCGTGAGAGTATGTGAAAAGTGTCAATTGCGTGAGAGCAGATTTGTTATCATGAGACAGCTTTTTATCTCAACGAGAAATAGTCATGTTTTAATATTGCATGTTTGCTTAGTTAAATATATTGAGTCTGTGTCTTGTGTGACAAAAATCAGACAAAAGTCAGACTCAAACCACATTTGTGTCTTCTGCAGAGACACACCACTGCCAAGAGGTTCTCCTCTCAAGCAGCAAACAACACCAACATGGACACTTTGCCTGTTTGTATTGTCATTGATTCCACCCACTTAGTACCCCCTTAATAGGGCCGCTGCCAGCTGCTACTCACACAACCGTAGCGAGACCACTTGAAAAGGGTGGTCGCTTCAAGCAAACAAACTGACCAAAGGATTTTATGATAGCAGATATGTGATTTTAGCAAATTTCAAAAGCTAAACTATTAATAAATCCATGCTGATCATGAAATCTGTTCAGGAAGCGATCTTATAGGCTAATTGACCTGCATAAGCCATGTACAGTATATGCATGTTAACATGTATGCGGTTTTACGAACGCGTATTAGGGCCATTGTAGTTTTTTTTATTACAGAGCCAGGGATATTCAGAGAAATAATTCAAAACTTCTAAGATAAAAGTCGTAGATTTTTACAAGAAACAAACATGGAAATTGTCTGAGATTAAGCCCAGCTGTAACCAGCTAGGTCAAAGGCAAAGTGAATTGTTGTGGTAGGATTATAATGAAGAAGGGGGGCCCATGTTTAACATTAGGAAAGGCAGTGCCTAATGTATTGCTGTTCTTGCAGGTCATGGGAGAGAAAAAGTCACAGACCACATCAAAAATCCAGAGTGGCTGCATCACATAGGACAACAGCGAGGTTGTTAAACCAGCTGTTAAAACTGAACTATCACCATAAACATAAGCATAACTTATTTACATTTATTAATTAGTGCATAATAATAATGATGAAAATCAGAAGGGGAGGCACGTAGAAACAGCTGTGTTTCTCTCATCATGTCCCTTCTGTCTGTGGATTGCTGCTACAATGTGTGGAAATGGAATTAGTGCTGACAGTTATACTTACTTAACTACGAAAAGCAAGCAGGCAAGACAGCGCCACACCCTACACACATACACACACACACACACACACACACACCGTAAGTTAGCCACTCTTTTCACCATTTTACAGCACTATGGAGCTTACAGTAATTACATTACAAAGGAAGCG